>NC_068999.1:43842102-43842747 GCF_001194135.2 Octopus bimaculoides
ATATATATATATATATATATATATATACATATATATCTGTAACAGCGTGTGTGTGTCAGTACGCGTGCTCGCGAGTGTCCATACGTACCTATCTACTTAAATTCTTGTGCGTCTCGTTTTCTTGACGTACGACAAGAGTAGAGAAAACATCAGGAAATATCGAATTCTTTCTTACCAGTTGTCATTGGAATATATTTTATGTAGTTTCGTCACAAAAATTGGTAAAAATACGTTAGTGCATCGTATGCATACATACATATATACATAAATGTATACATACATACATACATACACACATATATACATACATACATACATACATGCATACATACATATATTTATACATCTATGTATACAAACACACACATACACACTCACACACACACACACACACACACACACACACATATATATATATATATACATATTTCTATGTATATTCATACACACACACACACAGACGCACATACATACATGTATATATATACCTATATGAATTTATATATGCATGTATATATATATATATATGCATATATATAAATGCATATATATATATTTATTTATTTATGTGTTTCAGCCAAGTGGCTGCGGTCATGCTGGTATATATAAATATGTATATATATATATATATATATATATATATAT
>NC_068999.1:43843473-43846380 GCF_001194135.2 Octopus bimaculoides
AACACATGTGCATATCAGACACAAAATGGGACACAATCCCACTCACAAACACGCACGCACACACATATGCTCATACACATATACTTATCTATATCTATATTTATCTATCTATCTATCTATCTATCTATCTATCTATCTATTTATCTATCTATCTATTATCTATCTATCTATCTATCTATCTATCTATCTATCTATCTATCTATCTATCTATCTATCTGTCTATCTATCTATCTATCTATCTATCTATCTATCTATAGCAAGTGTGGCACGTGTGAATGACGGAGCCACCTTGAGCATAATCCTATGAACCAGAAAAAGAAGGTAGCTCAAATCCTCCACTGGCTATTATGCCGTAAGTATTGATATGATGTTACGTGTGCTTGGTACCAACATACACCGAAAAAGGCAATGAACAAAAAGGGGAAGGCAAACATCCTCTGGGACTTTGATTTCCAGTCAGACAAGGTAGAGCACGGAAGGCCAGATATAGTAACCTTAGGAGGGACAAACAAGAGTGCCAAATAATCGACGTAGCAGTGCCATGAGATCAACATATCATGAAAGAATGAGAAACGGTTGATAAATATGGAGACCCGAGAATTAAGATCGCTAAGATGTGGCAGGTACGAGATTCAAACGTAAACTTTGTCCCGATTGTCATCGAAGCATTGGGTTCAATACCACCCAATCTGAAAAGAAAAAAAAAACATCTGAAAATCTTAGAGATACCCTACAATCTAGATGTATTGGAAAAGTTGACATTACTTGGAACTGCACGCGTATTGCATAAAGTACTGTCTGTCTGCGGTCCTTGTTTCTGACTTGACAAAGAGCAAAATGCCCCGGTAGACACAATATCTTCAATCAACAACCTCACGATATTGTATACTGTGCAACGTCTATAATGATGATGACGACGACGATGATGATGATGATGATGATAATAATAATAATAATAATAATAATAATAATAATAATAATAATAATAATAATAATAATGATGATGATGATGATGATGATTTCCTCACTGAACACAAAGGGTGCCGACGAGGATCATATGGATGCAAATACCAACTCTTAATCAATCGTATGATCCTTGAGAATTGTCATAACAAACGCAGAAATCTCAGTCCTGCCTGGATTGATTATAGAAAGGCCTTCGACAGCATACCGCATTCATGGGTCTTGAAAGCACGGGATATCTTCAAAATGTTTTTCCTGTGTTTTCAAGCTTCCTGAAGCACAACATGTCAATGTGGAATACAAAACTCCAATTATACCACTTTAATGGCGTACTGACCGCAAAAAATATTAATATCAACTGCGGCATTTTCCAAGGTGACTCATTTTCACCTTTAATTTTCTGCATGGCTCTCATACCCCTTACAAGTGAACTCAACAGAACAGGTTATGGATATAAAATTGGCGACGAAAAAAATAAGCCATCGATTTTATATGGATGACTTAAAACTCTATGGCAAAGACGATAATGAGGCTGAAGGGTTATTACGTACTGTGAAAGCATTCAGTGGTAACATCGGGATGGAATTTGGTCTTGATAGATGCACGTGCACAGCAGAGGTCAAAGTCAAACTGTGTCGAACGACCTCTCTCTACGAGCTTTAGCGTCATTACTATCGCAACAGTCCGGATACTTATTGATCAGACCTCGTAGAAAGGATTACGGAAGTTTACTCTTTTACTTGTTTGAGTCATTTGACTGTGGCCATGCTGGAGCACCGCCTTTAGTCGAACAAATCGACCCAAGGACTTATTCTTTGTAAGCCTAGTACTTATATTCTATCGGTCTCTTTTCCCGAAACGCTAAGTTACGGGGGCGTAAACATACCAGCATCGGTTGTCAAACGATGTTGGGGGGGGGGACAAACACATACACACAAACACATACACACACACACATATATATATACATATGCATATATACGACGGGCTTCTTTCAGTTTCCTATTTCTTTACTGCACACAAAGAGCAAAACATAGAGGGGACAAACAAAGGGATTAAGTCAATTACATCGACCCCAGTGCGTAACTGGTACTTAATTTATCGACCCCGAAAGGGTGAAAGGCAAAGTCGACCCCGGCGGAATTCGAACTCAGAACGTCACGGCAGACGAAATACCGCTAGCATCTCGCCCGGCGTGCTAACGTTTCTGCCAGCTCGCCGCCTTGGCCGGCTCGGCTTCTTTCAGTTTCCGTCTACCAAATCCACTGACAAGGCTTTGCTCGGCCCGAGGCCATAGTAGAAGACACTTGACCAAGGTGCCACGCTGTGGGACTGAACCCGGAACCATGTGGTTGGTAAGCAAGCTACTTACCGCTGTGGCCATTTCTTATTAAAATGCCGCGGAAAAATGACGATGGTTATTATAAAAGCATATAATAATAATACATACTATAAAATATAAAGGTTATGCGTGTATTTGAAATGCCATTAATCTTCTAAAATGTAATTGTATCAGTTATCAGACACGATCTCATATCAAGTCGCTTGGCAAACAATTGTGTCTCCGAAATAACAAACAAATCTATTTAAATAAGTAATTAGCACTAATTTCATATCTATAATTATTTGTTTTTCGAAGACGAATAATTCATTGGCGAACAAATTGGACCCCGATGTCTCTGTAGTAATTTATCTTTTATCTGACACTTTTTTCTGTCATTGGACTGCGGCCATGCTATTGCAACGGTTTGGGGGGTTTTAGTCGAACGTTTTGTCACTCGAATTGAGTGCAGATGTTTGGACGTTGAACTTTTCGTAAGGCTGATTGGACATTCAATGTGTTTGGCGTCAGTATGCTCTGACGTGGCCAGCAAAAACAAACGTAGGCATGTGCACTCTGAAATATAGTCTTATAGTTCGAAAGAGAGAGAGAGAGAGAGAGAG
>NC_068999.1:43847586-43849240 GCF_001194135.2 Octopus bimaculoides
ATATATATATATACATTTAGATAGATAGATAGATAGATAGATAGATAGATAGATAGATAGATAGATAGATCGATAGATAGATAGATAGATAGATAGATAGATATTGTCAGACAGACATTTACCTGGAGAGAAAGCGATAAAGAGAGTGAGAGAGGGGAAGATAGAGAGTGAGAGAAATGAAAGCGAGGAAAGAGAGAGGGAGAAAGAGAGGTGAGAGAGATATATATTACATAGAGCCATAGAATGATAGCTGACTGAACGACGAAGCAAGACGAAGAAGAAAATAATGTGGAATTGTCAAAGACTTTACGAATATTTTAAGCATCGCCAGAGAGCAGAGAAATAAGTAGCTCCAGGAAGTGTTATAACAAATGATGGAGAAGAAGAGGTAGAGAGGTGGAAAGACTGCATAGCACAGAGTGATGACAAAAAAGAAAAAAAGAAGAAAAAAAGAATAACAGAAAGAAAAAAATAGAGTTAGAGAACCAGAGTGAGATATTTTGACACCATATTATTTATCCGGATGTTCATACGCACAAGAGGAGTGGAGAGGGCGGGAAAATGATGTCGGAGTTGTGTTGATATTAAAATTGATAACACATAGAGGGAATACACCGCAGCGTAGTGCGTACGGTGTATATTACCATTATGCAAAGAAATTGTATTTACAATGTCTATTTAAGAAAAACGACCAAGAAACACACACATACACGTAAAGCAAAAACTAGAAAAAAAAAACGGTTATTGTATAACTAATATATTACATAACAAATATCTTCCACAGTAATAATAGTTTCATATATATATTTACATATATTTACACACAAATACGTGTAAATGCGATGATGGAAGAGTAAAATTTGAAAGGCAAATATATGTTTTCTACATACATATATGCATCTACATGTATATATGTATATATATATAGTCATATGTATATTCTCATATATATATATATATATATATATATATAACAATGCATGTATATATGTGTATATATACTCGACAGAGAGATTTGTCAGTAAATAAGGGTACAATCACAACGTAAGTCGTATAGAGCTGTGTATCTTTTATATGATATGTTACGTGGTTTTTATTATTTTCAAATATTTATTGGCAGTTTTCTTTACATATTCGCACGATTGAAGTGACGTAAACAGGAGCAGTTATATGGAAATGCTTTACTTCATGAATATACTCAAACACACACAGACATACACAGACACACACACACAGACACACACACACACACACACACACACACATGCACACACGCACACACGTTAGTACATACATATGTATATATATACGTACTCACACGTATATGATAATTATTATGTGCACGTACATATATGTCTATATGTGCACGTATCTACATCGACATACATCTTTCTGTCAGTCTATCTACCTATCTATCTATCTGTTTATCTATCTATACATCTATTTATTTATCTATCTATCTATCTATCTATCTATCTATCTATCTATCTATCTATCTATCTATATATATGTCAACTCATATTTTACTGTTTCAATGTATAGGAACTATTGTTGGTAATACTGTTATACCTTACTCCGAGTTTCATACTTGAGAAAACTACGCAAGTGTACATGTCTAAAAATACTCAATGAGACACACACACGCACACACACA
>NC_068999.1:43849313-43849901 GCF_001194135.2 Octopus bimaculoides
ACGTATATGCATACATAAATACATACATCCATATATATAATATATATATATATATATATATATGTGTATGTGCGTGTGTGTGTGTGTGTGTGCGTGTGTTTGTGTGTACGTGTGTGGGTAGGCACGATATATATATATATATATATATATATATATATATATATGTGCATAAATGCTTATATATACAAATATATGTAAACATAAACACATACACACATACACAAATATATATATATTCATGCGTAGAAACATATACATGTATATGTATATATAATTACATTCGTTGCAATATTCGTGTTTTATCAATATTCACACGGATAGCTGGCAAATGGTGATATAAGATTCATGGGTAATAAATATTTGCCACAGCTAGAATATATATATCCTCATATACATACATAAACATGGATGATAAATTACTTGCATAGAAATTTATACATTCCGGCTTAAACAGGCCAGCTTATTTATATTTATAACGTCACACAATCGTGCATGTTCAGACATATATATATATATATATATATATGTGTGTGTGTATGCATGTATATGCATATATATATATGTATATATATATATATATATATATAT
>NC_068999.1:43850918-43853713 GCF_001194135.2 Octopus bimaculoides
TGTGTGTGTGTGTGTGTGTTTCTATGTATATAGGTATTATTGGAAACCCAGAGAAAACTATATGAACATTCATTAAAATTACTATGTACATATATTGCATATCGGGAGCACTGCGTTATTACGTAACAATAACACACATATCTTAGAAATATATTCGTTTATATGTATATTCGTTTATATGTATATATGTACATATATATACATACATATATATAGACTCATACTAGACACATACACATACATATATACATACACATACACACATGAGTACACATGTATAATCACTCTCGCATACATATGAATGTATTCTATGTAAATGCGGACAACATATAAAGAATATTTATGGACAGAAATATATACATGCGTAATGATATACTGCTATAAATGCGCATAGAGATTGCGCATATGTAAACACATCTCGATGTGTGCAAACATATTTATACAACGTTACGTAAGAATTTAGGGGAAGGCAATAAGTTCATTATACAAGCACACACATACACACCCGAGCACGCTCACACATGCACACACTCGTAGATAACCCAGAAGCACTCACGGCTATTCTTTTTGTTTTTAGTGTTATATCCATATTTATAATTTGTTTGCTTCCATATTTGAAATTTGTCGAATATTTACCATATATATATCTATTCTGTCTCCATATTTCTTCTCGCCTGTGTTGCCAGTAGAATAGCCTTTTTCTTTTTGTATAAATATGTCTTATCATTTCCTGTTTCACTTACCTCCCCCCACCTTTTTTGTTGTAACTTACCGCCATCAACTCGTGTATAAGTCGCACTCGTTATACTAGATATTTTTTTTTAAATTAGAGTAACCCGGAGTGCAAGATATATACAGGATAAAGACAAAAATGTGAAGAGAAACAGGAGGTTGAACAATTTATTATTATTTATTTACGATTACACACGTTTCATTTGCCAATAGGAATTACGAAGTTTTATATGTCAGAAAGACATGTAAGGAATTTCCTGTTATAAACAGATGTGATTCAAGAGGAAACAGCTGTGATTTTACACTACCTACCTACCTACCTACCTACCTACCTACCTACCTATTTATCTATCTATCTATCTATCTACCTATTTATCTACCTACTTATCTACCTATTTTCCTACCTACCTATTTATCTAACGTAACTACCTACCTACCTACCTACCTAGCTACCTACCTATTTACCTACCTATTTACGTTCGTACGTACCTACCTACTTGCCTGCCTATCTATCTACCTTCCTCCTTACCTACCTATCTACCTACCTACCTACCTACCTACCTACCTACCTACCTACCTACCTACTTACCTACTTACATACCTATTTATCTACCTACCTATCTACCTATTTTCCTACCTACTTATTTATCTAACGTAACTACCTACCTACCTACCTATCTACCTACCTACTTACCTACCTACCTACCTACCTACTTACCTACTTACATACCTATTTACCTATCCACCTATTTACCTACCTACCTACCTACCTACCTACCTACCTACCTACCTACCTACCTACCTACCTACCTACCTCCCTACTTACCTACCTATCTACCTCCCTACCTATTTACCTTCCTTCCTATTTGCTTACACACACGCGCGCACACATATTACATTCGCTTCTGAAGACGGGATGAGGATTATTCCATTTTACATTCGCTAACATCGATCTACTTTGCGTATTTGAACACTCAAATGCACATTAATCTACTTATTGAAGGACAGATATCAGAAACAACTGTAAAGGATCACCCATATTTATTCTCCAGTCTCTTACTCTCGTGGTACAAGTTTGGATCCACCAATACAGGATGAAAATTTATGAAGGACCAATCATATTCACTCTTTTATTTGTGAAATTTGCGTGTGACCTTCCATACATATCTATGAAGAACTACTATGAACTGTCATACTTCTGATTTCCTTTTTTGGTTCTGTTATAGATATTTTATACTCACTTGTGTATAACTATTTTATAAACGCTTTGATTGTACATATTCATACATATACATAACATATACATACATACAATACATATATACACACATACACACACATATATATATCGAACGCAGAGTCTGCGTTACTGTTTATAAAGGCATTGCTGATCACGTGTCTAGTTGAGGCACATTTACACGGTTCCCTACAAGCTTAAATTTTCTTGCATCCCTTGACTTGAATCCCTTTAAAAAAAATCAGTTGAACTTCCTGTTCGTATTGTAGTTTTCCAACGTGCTTATTGGTTTTTGGTATATATTTTGTATATATATATATATATATATATATATATATATATATATATATATATATATATATACATATAAAGTTGAAAAATTTAACTTACATATATCTGCCCAAGCATATAATATACAAACATAAAATATATACACACCCATATGTACAAATATAGGAAACATTTTTTGAACATGTGAATGTGGAGTAAAAAATACGTAGAGATTGTCTGTATGTGTGTATGTGTATGAGAGAGAGAGAGAGAGAGAGAGAGAGAGAGAGAGAGAGAGAGAGAGAGAGAGAGAGAGAGAGAGAGAGAGAGAGAGAGAGAGACAGACAGACAGACAGACAGAGCGGGTAGAAAACGAGAGAGAGAGAGAGAGAGAAAGACAGAGAGACAGAGATAGGGAGAGATTAAGGTTTTAGTTGATGTTGCAGAAAGTGAAATATTCACGTAAATATATATCTATATGTAAACATTCTGGCTTTGCACCCGCACCACCACCACTAGCACCACTACCACCACCAAAACCACCACCACCACCACC
>NC_068999.1:43854559-43855282 GCF_001194135.2 Octopus bimaculoides
TATATATATATATATATATATATATATATATATATATATGTATGTATGTATGTATGTATATGTATGCATGTAGGCACGTTTGCAAAATGCAGCAAATAGATTCAGATAAATGTGCGTATATATCTAAGCATGTGCATACATGCATACATACATACATACATACACACACGCATATATATAAATATATATATATACATATACATATGTATATGTATTATGTGTACACATGCATATACGTACATAGATATATATATATAGCCATTTTATCCGTATCTCCTTATCTCAATTTACCTATTAAACCTTTTATTCTTCCACACGAAATAGGAATTGAATGATTGATTGAAGAAATGACAGACGAATCATTACATTCACAGCTTTTATGGGAATTTTATTTGCCATAATATTACGTAATTATATTTCAAAATCGAAGCCATCCTGACATTACATCATTAAGCTAACTGAACATAAGACGTATTGTAAGCTCATAAAACAAAACCTTGATAGCGTATCCGATGCCATCTCGAAGTTTTATTATTATTATTATTATTATTATTATTATTATTATTATTATTATTATTATTATTATTATTATTATTACTAAAACCTTGTAGGGAAACATTGAATTCAGTACAGATTCAAATTAGTGAAAAATATAAATTTTTCCTATAACAAAATTTGTGTATTAATCATAAATTAATTTTCCAAAACTTATTATTATTATTA
>NC_068999.1:43859228-43860638 GCF_001194135.2 Octopus bimaculoides
ATATATATATATATATATATATATATATATAGCAACACGCAGTTTTCTATCGGTTTTTTTGTCGAACCGCTAGATTACATATACGTAAACACCAACGTCAGTTGTCGAGCGATGGTAGGGAGGGAGAAACACAGGCACACAAATACACACACACACACCGCCCTCACACACCTATATATATATATATATATATATATACATACGACGGGCTTCTTTTAGTTTCCGTCTACCAAATCCACTCAGAAGGCTTTGGTCAGCCCGAGGCTACAGTAGGAGACACTTGCCCAAGTTGCCACACAGTGGGACTGAACCCGGAACCATGTGGTTGGGAAGCAAGCTGCTTACCACGCAGCCACTCCTGCACTTCTGTCCTTCTGCAATTATATTCTGACGTTAATATTGGTTTAGTTCCTGTGAAATTACGTAAAGAAATTAGTGCTATTCGTCTTGGAACTGAACATTTGCAATTTATGGTATTCCTCCAACAGAGCTTTGCTAAACCGTTTTCAGATTCTTACTCGAAACTTCAAACGTGTTGCTACCGAAGGTAATCGATACACTCTCAAAAATGAATAATTCATCGATGCAAGAATTTAAAGACATTTAAAAGAAGATGTCAAAGAATCTAATACTTCGCCGAAACAGCCGAAAGTTTTGGTTGTTACAGAGCTTGCTGATTATCTAATGCCATGTGCAGAGAATTTGGTCAATGACAAAAGTGTTTTCCTCGAGCCCTTGGACTCATAAGGGCGAGTTACACTGTTTCCATGATGTGTAAGTGACCAAAATCATAATATTTCCCTGAACCGGTCCGTCGGATGGTTAGAGGCCAGTAATTCCATTTTTTGCGCGGAGATGGAGGAAGTCGATTACATCGACGCAGTACTCGACAACCACGTGATTTCCTCTTCTTCCCCAATGCGCAGCATCTTGGACAAGTGCTGTCTACTATAGGTGAGTAACCTTAGTAGAGGGAAACTATCAGCACGGTGTAACCTGGGGCATATTACTTATAGAAACACTTTATGAAGCTAAATATTGGGGCGGTGCATAATTATTGCGCCTTTTTTTTTTCAGGAAATTTTATTCAACAGAAACAAAAACAATATCTAACAAAAACGTCATTAAATGACGGTCTGACAGTCTGCCAAGCAAATGAGAAGCAGCAATTGAAGTGGATGGTGAATATGCACCAATTAGATGACAGTGCCGAATTAGATGGCGGTACCGGATTTGAAGACAGTGTCGGATTAGATGACTGCAGGATTAGATGACAGAAAAGAGGAGGTGGACCTCCGCTTTTCTCAATATTCAATATCTATACACCACTTCAAACACTGCATACACACACACACACACACACACACACACACACACACACACACACACACACACACACACACACACACA
>NC_068999.1:43862839-43864233 GCF_001194135.2 Octopus bimaculoides
TATATATATATATATATATATATTGTTGTGGTATGTCCAAATTTGGTCAAATGCGTTTCTTTTATCATTATTTAATTTTGCTTGCAATATTGCTATAGCCGCTTCTTTTGGTCAAACTATCGTATCTCCAGCTGCTTCAGATACCAAGGTACGAAAATTGTCAAAGTGTAGTACAACGGTTTAGCATATTTCGAAAGTGTAGTAAGTCCCACATGTGACAGTTTTGCAAAAATATTTCTGACTGAAAATATCACACATGCATGGAGTTAAGATTTTATGCAGCCAACAAAATATTATTGTTTAGCTGAATCTGTTGCCGATGTAAAAAATAAAAGATATAATGCTCTACCTTCGGAATGCAGAAAACGAAAATAATGTCTGAAACCTTCAAAATTTGTCAAGTTTCTGACAATTCAAATGATTGTAAACTTTAGAAAAGTCTTGCATATTTTTGCTGTCCCACTTACTGATTGCATTTGTAATATGCGATTTAGTTAGTTGCTTTCTTTTTCGCATATGTATATATATGTATGTATGTATGTATGTATGTATGTATGTATGTATATATGTATGTATGTATGTATTATGTAATGTGAGACAGTATATCGGATAACTACAATGAAGTAGAAGCTTGAAGCCAATATGTTCATCCACAAAGAATATATCGAAATTTGTTTGTAAATTTTGTTTGTAGTTAAAACTACGACTATTGACTACTTTAAGACACCTTCACAAAGTAGAATTCCCTAAAGGCATTTATCATTTTATGTAGTCATAAAAAAACTTCTCTTTATCTTTTCACTTGCTTCTTAAACTAATAACACTTCAGGGAGAAGAAACAATAAAGAAGAGCGTATATTCCAAGTATTTCTTCCAGAATTTAATTGTTGTCTGTCTCTGTGAAATATGTTCCAGTTTATATCATGCTGACAATTTCTAAAAAGAAAGAAATAACGCTATACATTATCTCAACTGACTAGAAGAATTAAACACGCGAAACAAATATTCAGAAAGCGAACGCTACTCGTCGTTTCACTTGTAATTCAAAATATCACGAAAAAGTGATTATCTCCCTTGTAATAACTGTTTAGTTGGAGGTGATACCAGCACACATGCACACATACACATGAAAATACAGATACACACAAACACATATTCACATACAGGTGCATGCACAAGTACACACCTAACATCAGTCGACTGAAGAAGAGCGGCAAAATCATTATTTGCTGAAGCGAAACCAATGGTAGCGACATACTTCCCGACAGATCTTACGTAATAAATTTGTATAAATGTATATATATCTATATCTATATGTATGTATGTATGTATGTATGTATGTATGTATGTATGTATGTATGTATGTATCTATCTATCTATCTATCTATCTGTAT
>NC_068999.1:43864452-43865821 GCF_001194135.2 Octopus bimaculoides
ATTATCTCCCTTGTAATAACTGTTTAGTTGGAGGTGATACCAGCACACATGCACACATACACATGAAAATACAGATACACACAAACACATATTCACATACAGGTGCATGCACAAGTACACACCTAACATCAGTCGACTGAAGAAGAGCGGCAAAATCATTATTTGCTGAAGCGAAACCAATGGTAGCGACATACTTCCCGACAGATCTTACGTAATAAATTTGTATAAATGTATATATATCTATATCTATATGTATGTATGTATAATGACTGTGTGTGTATCATTTTACTTATGATTTATGCTCATTTAAATGAATCTAAGAGTAACTGAATTGTGAATGTATTTATTTCTTTGTTCACATATTTATCTATTTATTGTTTTTCAGAGAACGATTTCTATTTTTGATAAAAGAATAATAATAACAATAAAAAAAAGAATTTGAATCGCAAACAAAATTAGTAACAATAAATAAAGCTAATGCTAATAATAACAATAACAGCAATAACAACAACAGCAATAACAATAATAATAATAATAATAATAATAATAATAATAATAATAATGATAATAATAATAATAATAATAATAATAATAATAATAATAATAATAATATTAAATAAATAAATAAATAATGGGATATTTAGTTTATTACTATGATTTCAATTATATTCGTGTAGAGCAGACATAGAATGAAGGGGGCTGGTCTGGTTTTACAAGCGGCATAATTTCTATGATGATAATAAAATATATAACAAATAATTGTTATGCGTTCAGAATTCAAATAGATAAAGAACAAAATAAAAAACAAAGATGAATTTTTTTTCTTCAAAGTAACTCATTTGTTATCCAATAGAATTTATTTTTAAAACTATGTGCATGTAAATATGTATGTATGTATGTATATATGTATATCTATATATGTATATCTATTTATACATATATAGATATAAATGTGCGTGTATGTGTATGTATATACATATATATGTATATATATGTATGTATGTCTATATATATATATATATATATATATATATATATATGTATATATATATACATATACATATATACGTGTGTATACATAAATATATATATAAATATATAGTTATATATATGTTTGTGTGTGTGTGTAAGCTCATATAAATATGAATATGGACGAACGAATATATTTATGCATAATTTATTTTATGTAATATGCATGGATGTAGGTGCAGATACGTACAACAATATATTTATATTATCATCATGCATGCATATAAATATTATGTATACATTCCATGGTTGCGTGTACTTTTGTGTATGAACGAACGTGTCGCTTATATATGTGTTTATATATAATGTATGTACATACATATAAATATATGTATATATA
>NC_068999.1:43866353-43868417 GCF_001194135.2 Octopus bimaculoides
TATATATATATATATATATATATATTGGTGTGTATATATGTATGAACATATACATATGTATGTGAATATACATACTCGTGTGAATAGATATGTTCATAAACATACAAGTCTTTGTGCGCATGTCTACCACACGTAAAAATATTTAACCTAGCATCGGTGAAAGGAAAAACAAAGACTACTACTACAACTGGTGGTGGTGGTGGTGGTGGTGCTGGTTTTGGTGATGATGATGATGATGATGACGACGATGACGATGACGACGATGAGGATGATGATGATAATGATCTTACTATCTGTAGGGAGTATAAGAATGCAGGGAACGAGAAGAAAGAGAACTGAATGGTAAATTTCATTCCCTTCGCATTTTTTCGCTTTCTTTCCCTCCAAAACATCGAAGACCGACTTTATTTTTGCCGTCAATGAAAAAGAACCTACACAAGGTTTTTTTTTATTTTAAATATTTTATTTTATTTATTTACTTTATATTTATTTATTTATTTATTTGGCACATCAAAGACTTGATTCTGGTTAAATGTTCCTAAACGCATGTGTAGCAGTTAGCTAGGACTGTAGGAATCGTTCGCGGTACTGCCAGTATGTAAATTGCTTTGTCAAGCGTGTTGCAAACAAAATAAGGACAATGGAGCGAAACAATCATTTAGTAAAGCAAATAAATAAACATAAAGCATATGAAATAAAAAAAACAAATAAACAGAAAATATTAAAAATAATAAATACCTCCCTACGTCTCTCCCATCCCATGTCCAGTTATGTTGAGTTCTGTTGGGGCTGGTTGTCTTTTTTGTTTTTTCGTTTTCGGGATGACTTTTTTTTATTTATGTTTTGTTTTATTTGTTTATGTTTAATTTATTTATATATTTATTTACTATTTGCAAAAACAGACACATCTCCATTCAGCGAATCTATCCGTTTGTTTCTCACTCACCCATTCTCTGTCTCTCTCTCTCTCTCTCTCTCTATTTCTTATTCCCATAATATTCGCATTCTTTCTGAAATGCTCTATTTAATCCTATTCCAGCTCCCTCTTATTGCTGTGGCCCCAAAACTTCTCTCTTGCGCTATAACCTTCTTTCTCTCTCTCTTTCCTTCTCTCTCTCACTCTCTCTCTCTATTCCCCCCTCTCTCGCTCTCTCTCTCTCTAACGCTTTCTCTCATTCTGTCACTCTTCTTCGCCATCCTTCTAAAATTCTCTATCCGTTCTGTACTTCAGTTTCTGTTTCTCACTTTCTCTCTTTCTCTCTCTCTATCTCGCTGTCTCTCTCTCTCTCGTTCTCTCTCTCTCTTTCTATCTCACTGTCTCTCTTTCTCTCTCACTCTCTATTTCTCTCTCACTCTCTCTCTTTCTCTCTCTCTCACTCTCTCTCTTCCTCTCTCTCTTCCTCTCTCTCTTCCTCTCTCTCTCTCTTCCTCTCTCTCTCTCTTCCTCTCTCTCTCTCTCTCTCACGATTTCTCTCGTTCTCTTTGTCACTCTTATTCGCCATTCTTCTAAAATTCTCTGCCCGTTCTCTACTTCACTCTCTCTCCCTCATTCTCTTCTTCCAGGCCCTCCTTCTCTCTCATTGCTTCTCTCTGTCTTTCTTTCTCTTTAACTCGTTCTTTCTATCGCTCTCTCTTTTTCTCTCACGCACTTTTATTAGTATTGATTTGCATTGTGTTATCACTCTCTCCATCACCATCTCTCTATCTCTGTCTGTCTGTCTCTCTCTCTCCATCTCTGTCTGTCTGTCTCTCTCTCTCCCTCTCTCCCTCTCTGTCTCTCTCCCACTCTCCCTTATTCTTCTTTAATGTTCTACTCTTCTCTCTCATTGTTCTAATTATATCATCTCTCCCCCAGACTTACATAATAAAACACGCACACACACACACACACAATTAGTGATATACACATAGTATCTTTCTCTCTCTCTCAATCAATCTATCTCTTTCACACATGCACTCATACCCACAGACACTCAGATATATATACAGATATATATATGTACACACATATGTATATATACGTATCTATATATATATGTATATATATATAAATATATATATATA
>NC_068999.1:43868577-43870422 GCF_001194135.2 Octopus bimaculoides
ATATATATTTATATATATATACATATATATATAGATACGTATATATACATATGTGTGTACATATATATATACATATATATATACGTATATATACATATGTGTGTACATATATATATATATATATATATATATATACACGTATATATCATATACACACACATATATATATATGTCATATATATTCACATGCACCCTGGCTTACAGTTACCCATCCTTGTTTTCCTTTCGTAATAAATGTATAAATACAAAGGCCACCCCACCACACACACACACACACACCCACAAAACACACACGATAATCCAATTACTGTCACCGACCCCTTTCTTTTAATATTTCCCCTATATACATTATGTGAATAACTGTATAAACACATACTTGCATATAGAAATTCCTACGCATACTCACACACATGCACACACTCACACACGCACGCACATGATCACACACACACACAGACTCTTTCACTCTATCTTCCTTCCTTCTCTCTCTCTCTCTCTCTCTCTCTCTCTCCCTTACACTTACGCGCCATGCAGAATCACAACACACATACATCCACTGATACACACACACATACACACACATACACACACATACACACACATAAACACACATACACACACATGTACTTTCATTTGGACATCCACAATCATAAAACACAGCACCTCGCACGCACACACACATGCACATACATGTAATTTCATTTACACATCCACACCATAGAAAACACCCAACATACCACACACAGAGACACACGCACACACACATACACACACACGTGCACATTATTCCTACGATCACATACACATATAACTTCTTTTCACTTCCCCCTTCACAGTCCCTCCTCCTCCTACTCCTCCTCTCCTCTCTTCCCAGAATATCTACCGCCCCCCCCCACCCATCTGCATTGGCTTGTGACTAAACAACCAGCTACAAGCAATAACTGGTCTCATTGACCAATCCTTCTTCCCCACCTATGATGTAAAACCTAGAAAATTCACGTCATAAAAAATTTAGCCGAACATTTCTCAAGACGGTTTTTGACATCAATCCTAAACACTCTTGTTTACCATCTGAAACGGGTTTCTACTTTTTCTCCTTTTTTTCCCACCATCACCACCTCCACCACCACTACTACTACTACCAACACTACTACTACTACTACTACTACTACTACTACTACTACTACTACTACTACTACTTCCACCATCACCATCATTATTATTATCATTATTACTATTAGTAGTAGCAGTAGTAGTAGTAGTAGTAGTAGTAGTAGTGTTGTCGCGGTTGACATTGCATTTCATTCTTTGAGGGTAGTTTAAGATTAGTACCATTCATTAAATGGAGGTCGAGAAAAGATAGTCATTACATATTGTTGGCGCTGTTCTTGTTTCTGTTGTTATTATTATTATTATCATCTTCATTACTGTAGGCAGCGAGCTGGCAGACACGTTAAGTCGCCGGGCGAAATGCTTAACGGTATTTCGTCTGCCGCTACGTTCTGAGTTCAAATTCCGCGGAGGTCGATTTTGCCTTTCATCTTTTCGGGGTCGGTAAAACAAGTACCAGTTATGCACTGGAGTCGATGCAATTTGACTAGTCCCATCACTCAAATTTCAGGCCTTGTACCTATAGTAGAAAGGATTATTATTATTATTATTATTGTTGTTATAATTACTGTTCATATTACTCCATTACTCTCTTCATTATTATTGTTATTACTATTATCATTACTACTGTTGTTATTATTATTATTATTATTTGCATTATTATTATTATTATTATTTGCTGTTGCTATTATTATTATTATTATTATTATTATTACTATTATTATTATTTGCTGT
>NC_068999.1:43870432-43871212 GCF_001194135.2 Octopus bimaculoides
TACTCTCTTCATTATTATTGTTATTACTATTATCATTACTACTGTTGTTATTATTATTATTATTATTTGCATTATTATTATTATTATTATTTGCTGTTGCTATTATTAAAATTATTATAATTGTTATTACCATTGTTATTTTTATTATTATTGATATTAATCATATCGATGTCCTTATTATTGCTATTTTTGTATCCTTTCCTGTGTCTTTGCTCTTGGTGGCGGCGGCGGTAGCGGCGGCGGTGGTGGTGGTGGCGGGCTGGGTGGTTAATATGTGAGAGTGTGCAGCAAGGGTGGGTGCGTATTAGCTAGATCAAAGTCACTTTCGAAAAACAGACCATAAACTCGTGTTTATAGGGAATATGGGAAGCAGAACTGATCAACTATGGTAGACTAGACCATGGCACCTCACACCCGACCATCACACGCACACACACGCATACACGCGCACGCACAAACACAAAATATACTATATGGAAAATAGCGCAATTATGTATTTGTATGTATATGTATGCATAATATAATGTAATGATACACATATACATGTGTGTGTGTATATATATATATGTATAATATAATATGATATAATATATATGTATATGTGTTTATATATATATACACACATACATATACATATAGCTATCTATCTATCTATCTATCTCTCTATCTATCTATCTATCTATCTACCTATCTATCTATCTATCCTTCTATCTATCTATCTATCTATCTATCTATCTACCTATCTGTCTATGTGTATATATATATATATATATATATATA
>NC_068999.1:43873460-43874684 GCF_001194135.2 Octopus bimaculoides
TATATATATATATATATATATATATATATATATATATCTGTGTACAAATATGCATATATCCAGGTTCGTTTATACATGAATAATTATAATTTTTTAATGTTTTGGATGCCAACGTAAGCGTGACGTCGAGGAGGCAATACACAGTGCTGCTTCTCTTATTCCTTGTGATAAATAACGATTTATTTTATTGATGGATCGAACATAATTCCAATTTTCCTAAGTTTGATGTTGTAGAAAAGTCGGATTGGATTTCACCATATTACTGACTCTTTTTTGATTTTCAGTATAAACACAATTGTGGCGAGAAGAAGAACAATAGCTCCGGGACCATACAAACTCCAAGGAATTTATGTTGTGGCCTTTTGTTCCTTGTTCCTTGCGTTAAATAATTCTCTCATATATTTATTCGTTTAGTACTTGATTGGCAGAATAAGTTAAGGGTCATAGTACATACCTTGTTTTATTTCCGATTCTTAACGTTTTGAGCTCAAATCCCAAAGAGTTTCGGTTTGTTTTCGATTCATCTGTCGAAGAATAATAATTCTAAGAAGCTGCTATGTAAAGGTATCGATTTAATCGACAAATTTGTTGCTTGCTGTCTTTTAATTCTTTTACTTGCGAAAGGAGGTTTGAGGTTGATTTTTCTAACTGAGGAGAATAAAATCAAATAAGCCTTCCTGGGAAGCTTTCGTCGCAAGATGATGCAATTACTGATGCAGGCATTTTGTAATATGTTGCTTATTTCTTTTACAGTCTACATGTCTCAGACATTGGATTGCTGGCAAGCTGGAGCACTACTTTGAACGTAAATAAGGAATAAACGTGAATAAAACAATAAAAAACAATGCTAGATAAGAAAGAACTCGTCTAACATCGCAAAGTTCGTACATACGGAAATTCAAATATTACATGGCTCCAAGGCAGCGAGCTGGCAGAAACTTTAGCACGCCGGGACGAAATGCTTAGCGGTATTTCGTCTGTCTTTACGTTCTGAGTTCAAATTCCGCCGAGGTCGACTTTGCCTTTATCAGTCATGATGGATATACTGGGTTTTGTACCCCAGTGTCACTTTGATGGCATGCAGAGCTCTCTCACTCAATAATAACAATAATGATAATAATAACAATAATAATTTTTTTTTCTGCTATAGGCACAAGGCCTGAGATTTTAGGGAGGGGGATTGGTCGATTACATCGATCACAGTTCTCAACTGCGACTTATTTT
>NC_068999.1:43875074-43880368 GCF_001194135.2 Octopus bimaculoides
ATATATATATATATATATATATATATATATATATATATATATACATACATACATACATACATACATACATACAAACACATACTCGCACACACACACATGTGTGTATGTGTATGCTTGCATGTATGTATATATATCATAAATATACATATATAAATAAATGTATATACACTTATTTTTAATATTTATATATGTATATACATGCATATATATAGATATATATATATCTATATATATGCATGCATGTGTATACATATATATACATGTATGCGTGACTGCATATATATATAATATATATATATATATATTATATATTATATATATATATATCCATATATGTAGAGTGCAAAGAGAGAGAGAGGGGGGAGTACCAACCAGCTGCAAACGTTCTTAGCGTTTGTAATTAGTTGCAGTATTAATTAGCAACGCAACGGCGGCTCATCTCATATTTGTTTCTCTTCTCTAACATCTGCAGTATCAGGAGGCACTTATACGTGCTCCATGTACACTTTTACTCTGTTCCTAACCATTATTATAGTTATTATGGCATTATTCATTTTGTTTTGTTTCGAATATTAACAGTACCGTTGACTCTAATCAGTTATTTACCCCTGGCGGTGTTCGGTGACTAACACACCTGCATTAATTATACATGTCTATGGCGGTGAGCTGGCAGAATCGTTTGCACGCTGGACGAAATGCTTAGTGGTATTTCGCCCGTTGCTGCGTTCTGAGATCAAATTCCACCGAGGTTGACATCGCTTTTCATCATTTCGGAATCGATAAATCACGTACCAGTGAGACACTGGGGTCGATATGATCGACTAGTGCCCTTCCCCCAAAATTTCAGGCCTTGCACCCGTAGTAGTAAGGATTAATTTTATCTATCTATCTATCTATTTATCTATCTAACTATCCATCAGCCTTCCTCTCCCCCTCTCTCTCTATATACGTATGCTAAATATTCTTATATATATATATATATATATATATATATGCATATACACAAACTCACACAAACGTGTACATACATATATATATATATACACATACGTATATAATACATACTTACATACGTACATACATAGATATATACATACATGCATACAAATACATATATTCATTATTTACATTTATATTTGACGGATATTTGTCCTCATCTAGTTTTTTTTTTGTTTTTTTTTTACAACACAACGTTTCGGCTGATATACCCTCCAGCTTTTATCAGGTGTCTTGGGGAAATTTCGAACCTGGGTTCTCATTCTTAAGGTATTATTCGATGTTGTTGTTGTTGTTATTATTATTATTATTATTATTATTATTATTATTATTATTATTATTCAACAGATTTTTACGGGGCAAGGATACATGCTCTCATTCGAAGGTGGAACATTGCTATTGAGAGAAACTATGTTGAGAATAGGGATGTGATCCACAGAGGACCAGCTTCATTTTGATGTATGATACATGGTCCTGTGGTGTTGGTAGTTATACCTGTCCTAAACAAAATGGCATTATTTTTTTACTCACCCTCGTAGTTTTAGGAGAATATTTTAACGGATGGAGGCCCAAAGTCTGTAAGATAGCTGCTCAATCCAGAAAATACGTCCCATTAGTAGCCATTGAAAGCACTAGATGAATTTTTCTATTTTTGAGCTTTTTCAATGACGTGTACTCGCTGCCAGCAAAATGGTGGAGAGGAATTCGTCGTGTCTAATTTAGGACAGCCGAGCGGCTATTCGCAATATAAGTGATGCTTCTATGCTAGAGACAAGAAATTCTAAGGAGAAATATAAGCTATTTAATAGTTCTCACAATTTCATCAGATTTCATTTTATCTACGTAGGAAGAAAAAGATGCAACAACAACAACACCAACTACGGGAGATCAAATGTTGAATTCTAAAGAAATTCTTGCTTGTAAATATTAAGATATTAATACAACCAAACATTTGTGTGGTGCTCTACCGATTCTGCTATTCATAGCTAAAACATGTATCAATAATCAATAACACCTCAGTATAAAGAAACTCGATTTTCGTCCTCCTAACTGTTTAAAATATAGAATTCGTGATACCAGGTTCAATCCCATGTCAAAGCAAAAATCATGTTACATTTGCTTCAAAATGTTTTTGAGAAAAATGCAAAGAATGTTTGGTTGGCAGTTATCTTTCGTCTAATGTATGAAAAGTTATGTATAGGAACCAGAAGAAACCAATATTTTCTGTTATCGAATTCGAGGAATATCATCCGTTTTAATTTATTTAATAAATGCTAAAGTCATTTATTTACAAATTCCCATTAAAACTCCAAGAGAAGTGAAAGCATCAGCAACATTTATGAATCGATTCATTAACATTCCATTATTGGAGTGAACGCTAAACTAGTTGATATCCAGCTGGTTATCAGTTTGCCGCTCGGAAATATCTCATTTTCGTTAACATCTTTCTCGAAATAGGATTTACCGTGAAATCCTATTAAACAGAAACGTCCTTAACTATTTGAAAATATCTGCTATGAAGTAACATCAGATAGAGAACGTTTGTTATGAAGCGCGATGAGGAGAAATATAGCAAACGTGAATTTAAACTATAATGGCGTAATTGATGCTGTTTTTAGCTTGGTCCGGAAATACGATGATTGTGATGGCGTCGATGATGGTATTGGATGGTGATGGCAGCGGTGGTAGTGCGTGGTAGCTTGTTTGTTAATGGCGGATTGTCTAAAACTCAGTGGATTGTCTTGCCTTCTGAAACTTGTAGAGGGCGATGCTATTTATTTCAAAGTATTACTTATTACAAAAGTTGAAAGCAACGCTACAAACCTACGAAATTCCTCTTAATCATGTAACGCTGTATTAGTGCAGATCAATTTTTGATTGGTTGACCTACCAGCAACACAGAGATCTAGGGTCCGCGTTCTGAAGCCTGTATAATGAACCGTGTCACAAGCTGTTAAATGAAACCGTGATGAAAACATTGAAATCTCAAAGACCGTTTCTTCCTATTTCTGTAGAATGTACTTGGGCACCATAATTTTCTTACAGTATACATTTGCAACGTCACAAAATAAAATAAGGTTAAGCTTAGGGCTTCGAATGTAATAGTACAACTGAATAGGTGACCAAATGTTCTCTTAAAGCAGGTGTATTGTGTTAGTGTTCACATACAATACTCAATGAAATGAACTAAAATTAAAGGCATGACTTTCTCGTTGAGAATCTCGCTTTGTAATCAAAAGGTCTCGAGTTCAGTCCTACCGTGCCTCACCTTGGGCAACAAATGCCTTTTACGAAAGACTCGGTCAACGAAACTCTTGTGATTGA
Source organism: Octopus bimaculoides (assembly GCF_001194135.2). Lineage (NCBI taxonomy): Eukaryota > Metazoa > Mollusca > Cephalopoda > Octopoda > Octopodidae > Octopus > Octopus bimaculoides. Next base: position 43,878,396 of record NC_068999.1, read on the forward strand.
ATTTCGGTAGATAAAATATGTGTGAAACGCAGTCAGATGAATAAAACAAATAAAAATAAAAGATAAAAATAAAAGATAGGCCCTGGTGGGGCCCTATGGGAAGAAGTTTGCTTCTCAACCACTTGGTTCCGGGTTCAATCCTACTACATGACGCACAGGGTATACGTCTTTTATAATCACGGGTTGGTGGATTTGGTGGACGGAAACTGAAAGAAGCCCATCATATATACATGTGTGTGTGTGTGTGTGTGTGTAAGTGTGTGTAAGTTTACGTTCTCCTCGCTGCCACTTGACAATCTTAGTGGTTCTGTAAAAAAAGAAATTGATAGAATAAATACCAGGCTTGAAAAAAAAAGGTACAGGGGTCGACTTACACAATTAATAATTCTTCTAGGCGCTGTTCCAGCATGGCCGCTGTCTAATGACTGAAACTGATAAAAGATAAAAGATAATTGAAATAAAGCGCGAAGAGAGGAGAGTAAATATCATTAGCTTTAATTATTTATTCTTTCCAAATAAAACAAGGGAGATAACTATGAAATCGAAGTACAAAACTTGAGGAATACAATGAAGATACCCAGTTGGGAATGCGTGTGACCTTTGGTAAGAACGATAAAGAAAAAAAAAATATATATGAATAAAAAAATAACGCCGTTTGTTACTAAATTGCTGTGAGCTTGTTTTGCTTCTATCAATCACACTTGTAATATGACTTAAATTCTTTTCTACTCAGCAGCCAGCTCGTGTCTGGCATATGTCAAACCTCCAAATACATACCACCGCTGCCATCAACACCACCACCTTCATACGCCGTCACTGTCGCCGCTCCCACCGCCACGCCGGAGAGAACACGTAGAGATAGCAAACCAGCTATTACATATATTAAAACATTCGCACTGAAAAGTAGAGGATATTGTTGTAATATTAAGATTGCAGTTAGATTGCTCTGACCTTCTCCAAGTAGTTGTTCTCTTATCCTCAGCCGGCTTTTCTTTATATAAACATTCATCACAGCAGACTACATGCTTTCCATCTTGTTTCTTACACACACACACACACACACACACACACACACACACACACACACACACACACACACACACACACACACACACACACACACACACACACACACATACACACACACACACACACACACAAAGAGGCACGCACGCACAAGAATTGCTGTCAAATAACTCTTGTATTAACCGTTTCGACCGGAATAAGAAACTAGTTTTAAAAGGCCATCTTTTGAAGGTCGCCTCACGTGACCAACACGCACATTTTTCATTCAATACCGTATATATATATATAGCATATATAAACATACGTGTGTGAAATAAATATCATAATTATTTGGTATATACGCAGTACAAATATTTGCACGTGTATACATTCATGAAAAAATATATATCTGTATATGTGAATATTTATATATATACGTACAAACAGGCACACTCACACACCCATATATATATATCCCATGTTGCAATGGGATATGCATATAGGAGGCGGGTGAAGGATGGGAAAGCCTGAAGCCCCCACCAGAAGCTATTACAAATATTGATAAAAAGCAAAAAACAAATAAAAACATAAAAGGTTATTTTCTTTACTGGTGGAGTTTGGTGGTTCTTTCATCGTTACCATTATCCACCACAACCATGGCCATCACTGTCTACCACTTGTACTACAACCACCCCCATTACGACTACTACAACTACCACCATTACTACTACTACTACAACTACTACTACTGCTACCACTATCTCCAAAACGACTACCACCACTACTACTACTTCAATTTCTACCACCATTACTACCAACACTACACAATTACTGTCACTACTACTATCACCGCAACACCTAGTACTACTACTGCTATCACCACTGCTACCACTATCTCCAAAACCACTTCGACTACAACTACCACTACTACTACTATCAACACCACTCGTAAATTACGACGACCACCA
>NC_068999.1:43881267-43885704 GCF_001194135.2 Octopus bimaculoides
TTTAATCGAACGAATTGGCCCTATTAGTTATATTACTTTTAAGCCTGGTACATATTCTATCCGTGACTTTTGTCGAACCGTTAAGTTGTCTAGCGTTGGTGGGAATAAGACAAATACAAAGACAGACAGACACACACACACACATATATATATATATGTATATGTATATATATTTATGTATATATATATATATATATATATATATGTATATATATATAAGCATACGACGGGCTTCTTTCAGTTTCCCTCTACCAAGTCCGCTCACAAGGGTTTGGTCGGCTGGAGACTATAGTAGAAGACACTTATCGAAGTTGCAACGCAATGAGTCTGAACTAAGAACCGCGTTGTTGGGAAGCAAATTTCCTGTCACACAGCCACGACTGCGCGTGCAAAAGCGTGTGCGATGCTTCACGAATTTACACATTTATCTTGCGCAGGGACCACGCATATCTCCATAAACGAAGAAGCATTTAGTGTCAAATTTCACAAACAAGTTAAACGGAGGAAAGCATAAGGTAGTCATAATTTCAAATTGAACTCGCGGGCCACAAATCAGAGGGGAAGAGTTAATCAAATACACCAAACTTGCCTTTCCTCCTATAGTGAGTCCTCAAAATAAGTTCCATTCGAGAACTGGGGTCAATATAATTGCCATCCCCTAACCCTCAAAATTGCTGCACTGGTGCCAAAATTTGAAGGCATTATTAGCATCATTATTATTGAAGCTTTAGAAATGAAAAACGAAAAAATAGAACAAGATAACAGAACTGAATCCATCAGGAAACCATGAACTTGAAACGCAGAGACCCGGAAGTAAATATTAAAACATATATAAAAAAGTATCTTCCGGTTCTATTACTTTACCTTTTCCCGTTGCTCCATATTTAAGTACAACATTTTTCCACTAAAGGGCAACTCAGTCATTAGATGACCTATAAATCTTGTTATGTTCTCGGCAAGTCAGTTCAATTGGCGGTCTAATTCCTTGTTTTGACACTTTTTTTTCCTGCAGTTATTAACGACAAAATGAAAGTATTATTGATTGTTATGGGGGATAACAACAATACAAAGTGATTGTTTCCCTTTGTAACCGCCATTCTCCAAATAGTTACGCATACTTACAAACATATATACTGCAAACATAATGGCCTAGATATAGTTGTTTGAAAGAGAAAAGAAAAAATATGTATTGTCCTAGAAGTCAGCTGCCCCGCTTATAAGAATATCGCTCCGAGAATCAGACAGTGAGAAGATAACTACAGAAGACCTTCAGTTTCTATATTCACATTGATACCAATTGTAATTTGTACTCTTAATTTTATAAGTGCCTAATTGGTAGTATGGATAAGCTAGGATTTTCAGAAAAAGATATCGACCAGCTCACAAACGCATTCCAAATAAAATCTGTAAGCGGAGCAGTAAAAATAGACACGACTTTTATCAAGTTCAAAATGTAACATTGTTGCTGTTATTTACATGTTAAAGATAGAACTGTGTATCTTTGTTAGAAACCAGCTCCTTCTTTGCAGGAAGACAACATATGAATAAAAACAGGAGAAAATATATATACATGCATACATACAGACATACATACGTAAATAAGTATATGCAAAATTTGTGGAGTTCACACTGAAGATATGACCCATATCATAAGCAGTTGTCCGAAAATGTCATCACATGACGTTGTAGCTAGGACATTCTATAGTGAAATCCGTCAGAAGGAGAATCCCGAAGACAAAGAAATAAGAAGTCACAATGTGGTAGAAGCTAAAGACACTCACAACAAAAAAAAGAATTCTGGTGGAATGTACGAGTGAAGACCTCAATAAAATGTGAGCACAACAGACCTGATATAATGATTTGGGACAGAGAAGAGAAACGGTGGAAAAGAATTTACATGTGTATGTAGGCGCAAGGCGTGGCTGTGGAGTAAAACACTTGTTTTCTAATCACATGGTTCCGGGTTCAGTACAGACATACACACACACACACACACACACACACACACACACACACACACACACACACACACACACACACACACACACACACACACACACACACTCAATATACATATATGTGTATGCGTGTCTGTGTTTGTCCCTCACACTGCTTGACAACCGGTTTTGGTGTGTTTACATCCCTGTAAGTTAGCGGTGGTTCGGCAAAAGTTACCGATTAAAATAAGTACCAGGCGAAAACCAAAAATAAATACCGGGGTCTATCTATTCACCTAAAAATGCCGCCAGGCGGTGCCCCAGCATGGCTGCAGTCCTACGACTGAATCAATTAAAAGATAAAATATGCCATCTCACTAAACGACTTTGACATATTTATTCCCTTCTCCGCGATTTGATCGATCTCTAATTCGCGTCTACAAAATGCTAGAATATAGATTTCGTCTACTAAATTTATGCAGATTTATTTGATTAAAGAAACGTATCGGCTATAATGACTAATCTATGTCTGATTAAAGAGTGTATTTGATGAATCAATCAATTTATAATACTGACTGATTATTTTATTAAGAAGATAGGACATAAACTGGAGGACACGGAAAACCATCATATTTAACGTTTCTTGATTATATATGCGCATCTAAATATATTTAGCAATCGGTAGAGACTGCATGAAGTTAAATGCCAAGCAAATTAGAACTCGAGCGCCAAAGCTAGACTGTCTGAGTTTCGAAGTTATTTAAACTGTTATTTTGTGTAGTATATATATATACATATCATATCGCTCGCTCGCTTATTACAGTGATATATATCGTATAAATATTGTATTATATAGACTATGGCTATGTTACTTTAAGTGATTCAAATATTCCAAGGAAACTGGATAGAGAACTCTAGTTATCACAATGTGATAACTAGAGTATTTAACCCGAAATTGTCTGACAGACATTACTGGGTTCTTCTGCTTGTGTGGCATGGTGCAGAGTCCTTTTGCCAGACAGAGGGTCTTCTATCAGCCACCCTCTGGGCCCAGGGCAGCACTACCTCATCCAGGCACTTGAAGCAGGCCTCCGTGTTGAGTCTGAGGTCGTATGGGAAGATGAATGGTGGCATAAACTTGCCATCATCAGTGATCACTTCGAACACCATGATTTTGACTGAATGTTCGATTTTTATCACTCTAGGTACATGCTGTGAAGACACAACACGCCAACGGTTGTTCGGTGTGTTCACCATCTCATCCTAGCAGAATTTTTTCTCGTCTGAAAAAACCAAAGCATGTTCGGTTGCAGAGAATACATGAGTTTGTTCAAAAGCTTCGTAGCGCTGTCTTTCCTCTTGTCATTAATGGCTTGGTATAAAAATTGCCCCCTTTCTGAACTTGTATGAGTAATAACGAATATCTTCATGTACTACCTGCCTGATAAGGAACTGAGACACTCCCATGTCCCTGGCGAAGGACCTGATTGGCTTGGAGGGATCGTTGTCAATCATGGCCCGGACCTTACCAACAAATTCAGTTCTATTCTTATCAGAATGACCAGAGTAAGTTTTCCAACTCTTTCCGAATCCTCTACACTGTCCTCAGATTCACACCCAAATACTCTGAAATGTTCGTATTGGAGCTTCCAGCGCGAAAATCAAGGAGTACAGCATGTCGTTTCGAAATTGCTGGCAGAGTGAATTGTGTCATGGTGCTATTTTTGTTACAGACGGGGCCCAACTGACCCTACCACGTTGAGTAGGTGGCACAATCAAAATCAAACAAGGCGCATGCGTTAAATTACAAATATAAAATGGTGACAATTTACCCATCGCACTCTGTATACATACATACATATATACATACATACATGCATACAAGCATACATACAAACAGACATATATGACAAATTATTTAGTATTCCGTCTATTTTTTCTAGTGATATTAAAAACCACCCACCGGCTATTTTCTTCTAAGTTTGCATCGTACATTAACAGAGTTCTACGAATTGCTCTAAGATCTCGTTCCCTCTTTAGAATACTTCTACATTCTCTAACTAGGAGATGCTATGCTATCAACAACTCATAGCTTGTTCCTATCATTTTATTTGCAAAGAATTGAAACGTTTCAATGGATCAGGTGTCGGCCTTGCGGCTGAAGAATCTTGTATTTTTCTCCCAATATTGGTATGGATTGTATTCTTGGAGAGTAAATGCATTCGTCAATTGCATGTTCCAAGCACATTGTAATATAACACGCGAATCAAAGAAAGAAAAAGAGAGGACATTTCGGTTCTGCGACAGCAGCAGATGAAGACGGCATATTCACGCTATTGGCCACTTAGCAAGCATTTCTCTAAAATAAGCATTTGCTTCAAAATACCTTTCACAAACACACACACACACACACACACATATATATATATATATATATATACAGAGAAAGAGAGAGAGAGAGAGAGAGAGAGAGAGAGAGAGAGAGAGAGAGAGAGAGAGA
>NC_068999.1:43885938-43887421 GCF_001194135.2 Octopus bimaculoides
ATATATATATATATATACATATACATATATGCATACATATATGTATATATATTTACATATACGTAAATGTCGAACGATGAAAATGATTGCTCAACACAACTTTGGTGGATATAATTTCTTTATTTGAGAATTAAGGCTACCGTTGGTTTGATGTTAAAAAACATAGGAATAATATCCTAATATCCTTATATGGAGAAAAGTCTCATTAAATAATATCAATGATATGAAGCCTTGCAACTGCGGCGCAAGTAAAACCTGTGCCCTGAACGGAAATTGCCGTATTACAAAAATGCCGTATACCAATGCAAGATTATCTCTGGAACTAAGAAACTTTTCTATACTAGATTTCCTTCTACAGACTTGAAATCCAAACTGGCGAACCACTTTTCTAACTTCAAATACAATCGTAAGCGTAATTGTACAGGTTGTAGTAAACTAATCTGGCACCGTAAAGACTGTAACAGACTTTTTTCTTTAGACTGGAAAATTTTATCTGGACCATTCCCCTATGACAAAGGGAAATCTTTTTATCCTTTCTGTACGGAAGAGTAATTTTCTATCCTCTTTCCCAAACAAACTGGTGAACACGTTTACGGAGCGAGTTTACAGGTGTTCACATTGGAAAAGACGCAGTCAAATGAGTGAAAAGTGTGAAATATTAAAGATGAAAGATACATACATACATGCATAATGCATACATACATACATACATACATACATACATACATACATACATACATACATACATTCTACCAATGATCACGATAGCTGGAATAATAAAAATCTGCAAGACCTTCTTAAACTTTAAAGAACGATGAACAAAACAGGACGCCACCCTTCACAATCTTGCTAACAAGTAGCTGCTCTGTGAAAATTGAATCAAAATTAAATAGAGAAAAAAAGCTAACGTACATACGTATATAAATATGTATGGATGTATGTATACATAGGCACGTGTCGTGCATATTATTTAACGTATTTAGTTTCTTATAAGCATTTCTAAACATCTAACTTTAGTTGAAAGCTGTGTGATCAATATTGATGTTTTGGACTACAACTTCTGACGTCTAAGATAACTTTTGGACATAAAGTAGTAAAGAAAATATGTTAAGTATATTCATATACAGTTCCGTGGTTGTTATTAAACCTCACGTATTTCTGCTGAACTGGAGGTCATCAGAAAAAGAGATGCTGAGATATATATTAAATTGGGTCAGTATTGAATAAACACTTTCTGTGAATTAGTCCAGCATGGAATGGCATTGATTCATTGAACTGCTTCGATCTAAATTACTTAATTTCTCATGAAAAGCAATTTTACAAAATTCAATTTTGTGTCCAACTTTATATATATTGAAACATTTTTACATTTAATATTGATATTGGGAATGAAATCGAAAAGTATACAAACACGCACACACAGACATGCATGTATTTATGCACATATATACATGCATCATATATATATATATATATATATATA
>NC_068999.1:43888426-43889224 GCF_001194135.2 Octopus bimaculoides
ATTATATACGTACATACATACATACATACATACATACATACATATAATCTGCTACGTTACTTGACTTCAACAAAATGTTGGACGGTGAAAGTGACTTCGGACGGATTTGAACACAGAATGCTGAGCCGGTGCGAGCACAGACATATCAGCGTGCGATCGACTCATCTGTGAATCAAACATAAAAATAGCATATATAAAGTATTCGCTTTATGTATAAGAAGACTGACTACTGATCTCGTAAATTCAGTAACAAAAACGTAGCTACCAGCGAAAAAGCCCGTGTATGGAAGTTAGACCCGCTAGAAATTGCAGCAAAACCTATTGCGTTGAGTGAGAAATTAGCAGTACTGGGGAGTCGATATCAGGAGCTAAAATGCATTTGATCACAGCTTTCTTGAAGGGGTCGATTTAATGCTCTTTAACCTTACAATGTCGTGCCCTAGCATGCTTGGAATACAACGATGGAGAACAACTAAGGCGAACGCAAAAATTCTTGACAGGTGACATAAATATTCGAAGGGAAAATAATGGTTGTTGGAAGGAGTTCAAAGGAAGAAAGAAACCTTATCAATTCCTATCTCCAGGTAGTATGAAATCATTAACTGCACCTAATCACCGTAGATAGATTCTTCTGCGAACCAATTAGATTCTGAATCTGTTTTAAACTCGACGCAATGATGTAATTATATATCAAGTACCTTGCAATAAAATGGTGCATTAAGGCAGTTTGTGTTGAAATTTGATGCAGCGAGGAAGAACGGATGAGCACAAGAGAACAATGTGTATATGTATATACAT
>NC_068999.1:43891632-43894411 GCF_001194135.2 Octopus bimaculoides
GGGGGGGGGGGGCTTGGTGCTGCGGGTAGTGATGGACGTGGTGGTGGTGGAGGGAGAATTGTTGCTGTTGTTGTTGTTGGTGGTGGTGGTCGTGGATGGAAAAGTTGTTGTTGTTGGTGGTGGAGGTGGTCCTGGTGGCCAATGAGGCTCGGATCAGTGGCTTTTTATCTAGAGCAGCAGTTTCTCCGGACTGCGGTATCGGTGGTGGTGGTGGCGCTTCATATCTTGCAATTGAAGTAATGATGATGATGATGATGATGATGATGATGATGACGACGATGATGGAGGGGGCAGGAGAATAATTTGGATGCATGTTCATAGGGTTGATGATACTCTGGTCTGTTAGAAATAACAGCCAAGCCATCCTCAAATTACACTCCAACATCTGACTAAGTACACACACACACACTACATATATGCATGTATATATATGTGTGTGCGTGTATGTGCGTGTGTAAATATATATGTATGTATGTATGTATGTATGTATGCATGTATATATGGTTCCAGGTTCAGTCCCACTGCGTGGCACCTTGGGCAAGTGTCTTCTATTACAGCGTGGAACTGACCAAAGCCTTGTGAGAGGATTTGGTAGACAGAAACTGAAAGAAGCCTGTCATATATATATATATATATATATATATATGTATATATATGCACGTGCATACATACATACGTACATAATACATAAATATATATAATACCGCTAAGATTTACGACCGGCGTGCTTAACGTTTCTTATGTCTTTATTGCCCCCAAGGGGCTAAATATAGAGGGGACAAACAAGGACAGACAAAGGGATTAAGTCGATTACATCGACCCCAGTGAGTAACTGGTACTTAATTTATCGACCCCGAAAGGATGAAAGGCAAAGTCGACCTCGGCGGAATTTGAGCTCAGAACGTAATGGCAGACGAAATACCGCTAATCATTTCGCCCGGCGTGCTTAACGTTTCTGCAAACTCGTAGCCTGAACGTTGAGGAAAATATTAGCAAGGTGTTAATGAATGAAGTCAATGCGTTATGATAGCGCGATGGTGTTGATAGCTTCATGTCATTCGTGATGGTTGGAGGAAGAATTGAGGCGGGGCGAGGAAGTTGTTAGCTAAGGCGTGAGGAATATGCTTCTTGGCAGTGTAAGTAAAAATGTGGGCGGCTGGGCGAGAGGAAAAAAGATATCATTTCAAAACCAATTTTTATAAAGCCGAGAATAAAATGGTAAAAAAAAAAAGAACAACAAAGAATTCAACAAGTATTTCAGCAATTATGGCAAAATACCTATAAATGCCTCTGCTGGTGTGCGTGCGCGCGTGTGTATGTATGTGTGTGTGTCAATATATATGTGTGTGTGTCTATATATATATGCGTGTGCGTCGATATACATATGTGTATGTCTATATATATAGGGTTATGTGTGTGTATGTGTACGTGTATATATATATATATATATATATATATATATGTGTGTGTGTGTTTGTGACTATATATATGTGTGCGTGTGTGCGTGCGTGTGTGTGCTTGGATATATGTGCATGTAAGTGTGCATGTGTGCGTATACATACACACACACTCGTCGACACAGACATATATAAAAATGGACTTTATCTGTGGGTTACTAAAGCTAACAATGGTTTCATTTAACGAGAGACCACATTAAAATTCTCAAGCGTACAACATGGTAACGTTGGTACTCATCTCCCTTTAGAATGAGAATACACGAGTTTAGACACGGTTGTACAGGATTTCTATTTGTATATGTGTGTGTCTAAGCATGTATGTTTCTATGTATGTATATATATACATATATACATACATATAAATATGTATTCATACATATATATATATTTATATATTTATATGTGTATGTATATATATATATATAAATACATATATATACATATATATATATACACGCATATATATATAATTACATATAGATATGTATATAATTATATATATATTTCTATAATTATATATATATTTCTACATATATACACATGTATTTATATATATATATATATATATATACACACACGTAAGTAAGTACATATGTATGTATGCACGCACATATATAGTTATACATGTATATGAAAGAGAATTCCAACCATTTGATGAGGCTATTCATGACTCTGGCTGTGTATATACATTTAATGTATGTATCTATGCACGTACGTTAACATATATTACGCATACATATATGTATGTATTAATGTATATATCCGTACATGTATGTATGCACGTATGTGTGTGGGTGTGTGTGTGTGTGTGTGTGTGTGTGTGTGTGAATGTGTTTATCTCTATGTTTGTATGTATGTATTGTTATACCATTTCAGACGAGTCGAGTGACTGACAACCGACAACTTAAGAATGTTTAGGTCGGGGCATGTAAAATATTAATAGAAACCTATCATCAACCATCATCATCATTATCATCAACCTCCACATCATCATCATCATCATCATCATCATCATCATCATCATCATCATCATCATCATCGTCCACATCATCGTCATCATCATCACCATCATCATCATCATCATCATCATCATCATCATCATCATCATCATCACCACCATCATCATCATCATCATCATCATCATCATTTCTTTTTTTTTTTCTTTTATTATTTCTTTTCCCCTCCCTCTGTGTTTTATGTAGTTTTTGTCATTTTTGTTCGTGTGCCAATAAGCAATGAGATAACCGAAGCATAGCTATTAATAAGTAAATGAGGGCTGAATGTAATGGCATACATACACGACCCTGTGTTGTGGAGGTGGG
>NC_068999.1:43895080-43899292 GCF_001194135.2 Octopus bimaculoides
ATTTGAAGGAAGACAAAATGTGAGCGAATTTTATATGCAAGAATGTGTAAGCGTGCGAGTTGTGAGTACGTGTGTGTGTGTGTGTGTGTGTGTGTGTGTGTGTGTGTGTGTGTGAAAGAGAGAGAGAGAGTTTGTGTATGTGCGTGTGTATGTGTGAGAGTGAGTTTAAATTTTCAAACGGAATAATAATCGAAAACAACACGTGGTGTATAGATAGATAGATAGATAGATAGATAGATAGATAGATAGATAGATAAATAGATAGCGCTAGAGAGAGAGAGGCTGAAAGTGAGGGAGCGAGAGAATGAGACTGCGACAGGGACAGAGAGAGAGAGAGAGAAAGAGAGAGAGGGGTAGGCAGACAGTTTGTTATTGTGACTGATATAAAAAGAGAGAGAAGAACGAAGTGCGTGTTAATAGCAAGTCTCTGGTCGACGTTAGCAGATCTACTGCGGATAAATTGTAAGAGAATTGAAATAAGACATAAATATATATGTAACAAATTGACCCGTTGCATTTAGGCTGAACTACATCATCATCATCATCATCATCATCATCATTCTCTTCTTCTTCTTCTTCTTCTTCTTCTTCTTCTTCTTCTTCTTCTTCTTCTTCTTCTTCTTCTTCTTCTCCTTCTTCATCTTCTTCTTTTTCTTCTTCTTCATCATTACCACTACCATCAGCACCACCAGCACAACCAACACCACCACTACTACCACCACTAACACCACCACCTCCACTATCACCGCCGCCACCGCCACCGCCACCATCATCATCATCATCATCACCACCACCACCACCACCGTCGTCTTCATTGTAATCGTCGTCATCATTACCATCATCCTCGTCAATCAACATGATGAACATCATCATCAACATCACCATCATCATCATCATCATCACAATCACCATCATGCATACCTGAACATTACAGTCTCGATTCCTAGGACTGATAGAACCGGTTACGCTGTTACGCGGTTTCCATGGTTTATAAAAGGCGGTGCTCCAGCATGGCCACAGTCAAATGACTGAAACAAGTAAAAGCGTAAAAGAGTACCCTCTACATGTTAAATTTTGAGAAGAACCAATGCCTCGCTAAGCCAATAATGCTGAAGTTTATTTATAGCAAATGTCAATGGTGAACACAGGGTATTTTTGTTAATGTTTATTCATCACGATGGAATCAGTTTGTGGCAGTTGTTAGATTAATGGCTGTGGATCTGAAACGGTAGGCGTTGGAATCCGTCCAAGAGTAATTTTCTCCGATGAAGACAATTAGATAATATCTGAGAACTATGCTTAAATGTTATTACTGACTGTTTTTAATGTCTGTAACTTTCGAGTTAGGGAAAGGCCGCTATTTCCTGATCCACTGAAGTATGTTGTGGCTTTATCAATGATGCTACATGTTACTAGAAAGTGTTTACGGTTTTGATCTCTGGAACACTAGATGAATTGGAACGATAGCGCTGATTTTTAGCTACCCTATGCCCCTAATGAATATAGACACTGGTGATAATGCTTTTTAAATAAATCTTCGCAATGAATCTAGTGTAACCCTTTTCGGTAACACACGTGTGTTATACAGCCTCGATATATCGCTTCTGTAGAATGTCTAGAACCCTGAGTAGGCAACTACGTATAATTCAACAGTTACATGTTTGGTATTGAAGTTGGCGCTTTCTGTCGTGAGTGATTGGAGAACCGATGTTGCGCAGGTAGGAACTAACCTAACGTTATGAGTGTTTGTATGTTTGATATATTCATGAGAAAGTGGGAGCTCTTTTCTAATGACTTCAAGATTCTTGGCTATATTAATAGAACCAACAGTTTGAATAATGGATTAAACCAGGCTTTCTATCTCTTGTTGATTCTCTTTTCGCTTGAAGTATTGTCTGAAAGTACTAGTTATTCATTGAACCCATTTCTGGATAGCGTATCGTTATGGTAGAGTGGCACTAATAACGAACTTGCTGCCCGAGAATAGAAGAAATCTGTTCTTTATCAGGTATATATATATATATGTGTGTGTGTGTGTGTGCGTCTTGTCCTACATTGTATAATGTAGTACGTCCTTCCCTTTTGCAGACGCTGGTGTGTAAGTTGGGGACGATTTGGTTGTTATTTCTAGCAGACCGCACGACCACATGAAGCACCACTAGCATCGACCCTATAAAGACAATGCTGAGCTATCTCATTATTTTCATTAGCATCATACATCCCTTGTTCCATTCAACACCTGGCCATGTAACCTCATTATAATCATCACCCGCATCATCATCATTGATATCGTCATCGCCATCATCATCATCACCACCATGGCCACCACCACCACCACCACCACCACCACCACCACCACCACCACCACCATCATCTGCAGCAGCAACTGCGGCACCACTCCAACTGCAAGAACTACAGAGCCACCACCATCGCCGCAGTCGACAGATGAAAGCTTTTCTAATTACGACTGGGATGCACCTATGTTTTTGTGTGCACCTATAGCGTGCTTATTTGACATTCTGTGGAGGTGCTATTTACTTGTGTTTACGTCTAAATCGTGAACTCTCTTCTCTATCTTTCTTTCTACCGTTCCTGTATTTAAGAATTTTCCTATCATTAAGTTAATGCTTAATTTCACTGGCAAGCCTTTATTTCTTTACAATCAGAAACATCTAGATGATGTGGCTCCAGGGTGAAATACTTATATTCAATTAAAATTTCTAAGATATTCCCACGGAAAAATTTCTTAGACCATCTATAATGTAGTCAGTCATATTATCTATGATTGTTAAACCGTTATCTGCATGCAATCCAGTGCTCTAGCGTGGCACGATCCCTGTGGATATCGAGAATGAAAAACACCACAAGACTTTTCTTCTCAGTTTCATCATAGTTCTTTATAGAGACGTCGGATAAAGGTTTGCCTATTACCTTTTTCCCAGTAGGAATCGTCGTAGTTCCACACTGACTTCCTAATCTTTGTTATTGTCTTGGTATCCAGAAGATTAATTGCATTAGGATTTCGTGAACGAAATGGTATGTGGTCCTTTAGAGTTATGTAAGGTGTATGCAAACTTCATAAAACATAACAGATCAATTCGATCTTTTATTGCAAATCAGGAAGCTAATTTCTTCGCGACAATATGTGGTGTCAGATGTGGCGGACTTGTAACTAAATCTGAAAACCAAATGATGATGGCTCTCATATTTGTTCTCAATGCGTTCCAGTATATTTTAACGTGAATTATGCTTCTCGTTGTGTTTTGACACAGGAGTACAGTCTCTTCTTTATGTGTATTTGTAGCACACTTGATCCATTAGCGCAGAAGACTGTAGGGCAGTCTACATTTCGACATGCTTGTATCTCGTCAGCGAGAAGCACCAGCGGAACAAGGAATCTAACATGAACTAATTCTTTTGTTTTAGAATTTCAGCAAAAACCTTGCTCAATAATGCATGCTGATATCTGCCTGCTGACAATATCATGTCATATGCATGTTGCTCAGCGAGAATCAAAATGATGACATGGATATTTATTTTTAATATGTGCCAACGGTCACGTTAGTGAACATGCCAAATATTGTTGCATTTCGTCATAGAAAAACAACTCCTTTCCGACAAACGTCTGTTCGTAATATACACGATTCATTAGCGTAGGGGACATAGGGACGATCGTTATATCGACATTTTTAATAGCGATAGCAAAGGAGGGATGAATTACAAGCAACCGTCTGAGAGTTAGACTTAAAAATATGTTGGTGAATGAGTGATTTTCTGTAAATCAGTGGAGAGGCTTTTTATTCTGGTTGGATTCAGACGAGAAACATCGCTTTGGTATAGAAGCAGTAGCGTAACAGATATACGAGTAGCAGACAATTCCTGACCAAACTACATTAAATAACAACGATAACAGTTAAAATTTCTCAATTGGAAGGGTCTAGCGTCAATTACGAATCTAAACATTAATAATTTTTTTATGTTCATTAGAGGTTTCCACTCGAGGTACTTTTATCAGCAATAACTCATTAGGTTTATCAGATGCTACTAGCGATATTTCTATTCATGCACACTCGTAGACACGATTCTCTCTTACAGTTTTTTCGGTAATGTCCCTGAAATACTTGTTTTCATTATAATAAAGGAAACCGCTAATAGCCATAACACTCCCAGTATACAATTATGCGGATATGTTGATATATATATGTGTGTATA
>NC_068999.1:43899302-43899912 GCF_001194135.2 Octopus bimaculoides
TATACACACACACACACTATTAGAGAAACCTTAACCGCTGCCCACTCATACATACTACATACAAACAGGTACTCACATGTATTTATATATAAATATTTATATACACATAGACATTAAGTGATTGGCTCTAGACAGAACTGACTATGTTAATCGGATGTAAAAGAATATAGATAAAATGGCGTATAAACAACCAGTCTGTAAAAGCGGCTAAGTGTATAAACGGGAAATCGGTAAGTGTACTTCCGTTTGTTAGCTTCACTAACGTAAGCATGAAAAAGGTCAGACATTTTCACAGTCAGTTTTATTTCTCTGTGTTTTTCTGTTAAACCGCATTTTACTTGTTGGCTGACAGGCGAAGATACGGATTAATGAATGCGTACATATATACTATATATTTGTGTACGTATGTGTGTGTGTGTGTGTATGTGTGTGTGTGTGTGTGAATATAGGAGTGGGTGAGTGATAAAACGCGTGCTTCTCAACCACAGGGTTCCGGGTTCAGTCCCCACTGTGTGGCACCTTGGATGTTTTCTACGATAGTCCCGGGTCGACCAAAGCCTTGCGAGTGGATTTGGTAGACGGAAACTGAAAGAAGCCCGTCGATTATATA
>NC_068999.1:43901466-43906703 GCF_001194135.2 Octopus bimaculoides
GGTACGCTTCGAGGAAAGGGTAGAAAAAGGCGAGGGTAGTTTTGATAAAGTGTACAAGGTTAGGACGAAATTAGGGAACTGGAGGAAGGGTTGGTTGGTAGAAGGGGGGGGGCTCATGATGGTGGCATTGTTGGTGTTGGTGATGGCATTGATGGTGGTGGTGGTGATAGTGCTGGCGGCGGCGTTTGTGGTGCGAGGTGATGAGAAACGGAGGTTAAGTGGAACTAATGGGTTGGAAAGAAATTCTTGGCATGATGCCGTACGCGTGGTTTGTCTGCCGTAGCAATGCACACCACCACAGCAACCCACACCGACCCAAGTAATGTATTATATACAGTATTGCTATTGTTGCTGTTCTTACTTAGCCCAGTGTCAGCGCTGCGCTATCAGACCTACGAGCAACAGTCATTCCAGCAATGACCATCCTCTACTGTTGATTATTTGGTTGTTGCATAATTATTACGGCTTTTTTTTCAACAAATTGTATTCAGCATAAACAACAACAGGCGCAGGAGTGGCTGTGTGGTAATTAGCTTGCTTACCAACCACATGGTTCCGAGTTCAATCCCACTGCGTCTCACCTTGGGCAAGTGTCTTCTACTATAGCCTCAGGACGACCAAAGCCTTGTGAGTGGATTTGATAGACGGAAACTGAAAGAAGTCCGTCGTATGTATGTGTCTGTGTTTGTCCCCTCCCCCCAACATCGCTTGACAACCGATGCTGGTGTGTTTACGTCCCCGTAAGCTAGCAGTTCAGCAAAAAAAAAACCGATAGAATAAATACTAGTCTTACAAAGAATGAGTCCTGGGGTCGATTTGCTCGACTAAAGGCGGTGCTCCAACATGGCCGCAGTCAAATGACTGAAACAAGTAAAAGAGTAAAAGAATAAAGAGTAACATGTAACAAAAACAGCTTTAAATGATTATTCCGGAGCATAGTCACCATCCACTTCAATTACTGCTCCCCATTTGCTTGGTAGACTGTCAGACCGTCATTTAAAGATGTTTTTGTTACATGCTGTTATTGTTTTTGTTGAATAAAATTTGTTGAAAAAAGCCGCAATAGTTATGCACCAGCCCAATAGTTTGTTTAGATGCCGTTGTCTACCGAGAATTACATTTTTCAATGCTCAGTTTTCCTTTCTAAGACAGCAATGTTAGGTTTAACGTTAATTCAACTGTTATTTCGCTCTCTTTCTAGCACTGACTGTAGTCTCAGATTTAAGCATCCGCGTGTAAGTTGGTGTCTTTAGGAACTGATGGATGTCTGTGATGGCGGTCATTGTACATCAATGAATATATGCAATTGTGGATGTATATATGCATGTAAGCATACAACACACACACAGACACACACACACACACACACACACACACACACACAAACAAACACACACACACACGGACACACACACACACACACACACAAACACACACACATACGCACACACACATTTATATATGTCCTTTTACTCGTTTCAGTCATTTGACTGCGGCCATGCTGGAGCACCACTTTTTAGTCGTGCGAATCGACACCGGACTTATTGTTTCTAAGCTTAGTACTTATTCTATCGGTGTCTTTTTAGCGAGCCGCTTAATTACGGGGACGTAAACACACCAGCATCGCATGTCAAGTGATGTGGGGGTGGGGTCGATCTAATCGACTGGTCCCCTTCCCCAAAATTTCGGGCCTTGTGCCTAGAACAGAAAAGGATATATAGATATGACTCATTTTTGCCAGTTGAGTATCTTGGAGCAACATTAAAATGAAAAGCCCTGCTTAAGGATACAACTCATGACCTCTCCGTCGAGAGTTCGTTACCGCAACCACTTGGTTACACGACTTCGCTTATTTTAACATGTTATCAGGACTAAATTATAACAATTTCCGATACGTAAAGGATATTGTGTGATATCTCATGTCGGTATAAACACTTTGTAAATACTTCCTGATGTTCACAACCTCGGTTTTCATCCATAAATATAAAAATCGTGCGAAATTCATTACACTTTACGCCACTCAGCACAAGCCACGATCTGTTTTGTGTATGTAAATATATAAGAGTTAATAGTTGCTGCAAAGATTGCTTGAGGTGAAAACGCAGGTTAATAGGATTATACTCTCAAGAATTAGAATTCATTTCTAGATCCCCTCAAGTCCAGTGTACACGAGTAGTTATATGCACTCGGAATCCTTTAAAATGTCGGATGCTGTGACGTTTGTGTGGGTTCTGCGCTAAAGCTTTCCTCCTTTTCCTAATAAATACGAGGCAACAATTAATCTATATAGGAAAGCCTTACATTTTTTTTTAAAGATCTGTTTGTCCATCGTTCGCAGTCTTTATCTAAATATCATTCACTCATATTCTTTGCCTTTCTCCATCTATTTCAATTGTCCTTCGCCACTACAGCTTCTCCCAATTCACGCAACAATAAAATGTTATTGTTGTTTATGTTGAGCTTTAGGTCGTACTTTATTGAATCTCAGCGGTTGCCATCGTAGTATACCTTGGACCGAATTAACAAATGTCATCTTCTCCTTCTTTTTTGATTCTTTTTAAGACAATACAGTGTGTGATATAAAGTAGTTTGACTGCTATTTTCAGAATGTCGATCAACCGCATAAACGCACCTCTTCGGCTCACCTGCATATTAGCGAAACATGACTGCATTAGGGTCAAGAACTAAATCAATCTGTAGTAAAAAAGGGATTATTAAACTGTCACTTAAAATTTTCATGTGGCCCAACATTTACTGTGTTGGCCTCACAATTGTAAGACCGTACGTTCGATTCCTTAAATGGGGACGAGGAGCGCACATCTTTCTCTTGAACAAGGCACTTTATTTCCCATTGCTCTAGTTACTCAGCTGTAAAGGAAAGACAGTCATCTGTCTTTCATTTCCCCAAACGTCACATCCTAGATGTGCCAAACGTGGAAAGCCGACAGCGTGTCTAAATCTACCTGAGGTTACACAGAGAACTAGAATAATTAGGAGAAACACGGTACAATATGAGAAGCAGCTAAGCTCTATACATATACATATAGTACAAGACGAGTAAAAAAAATAGAAGAAATTTACCTTCTCGAGTGACGTCGACTCATAAGGGTCGGTTTTCCGGTTTCCATGGCGCATAAATTCTCATGGGACGGAATGCCGGCCCGTTTGCAGGGTTACATATTTTTGCCTGCAGAGTGGACTGGAGCAACGCGAAATGAAGTGCCTTGCTCAAGAACACAACTCGTAGCCCAGTTCGGGAATCGAAACCACAATCTTCAGTCGAATGTAAATAATGTAAATAATGTACATAATTCCTCATCTCTTAAATATAGAACTGTATGCGCACCAATTGACCACAAGTTATGAACTACAACAAAAGCAAAGATCTGGTGTGTTTTCAATCTCCAAAGATTAAAGGAAAGGTGTCAATAAAATATCCCCATTCAATGTGAATATATTCTAAAGAATTACTGTTTATAACATTGAATAAATACCACTGAGCATGCATTTTGATAAATCGCTGAGTATATATATATATATATATGTATATATATATATATATCATTTTATGTATAAATTCTGATAAAACCATTATCCTGAGGTCCTACGCCTCTTGTAGAATAATAGATTGTTATTCTTAGAGAAGAAGAAGAACAATAAACCCTTTTATCTACTATCGTAAAAAATAATCTTGGCTCCAGAAGGAAAGAATTTTTTTTTTATCTTATTCATCCTGGAGGCCTGAAATTGAGAAAAAAGTTATCTGAAAGATTCAGAATTCTGATGACGTCATTCAGCTGAAGATGGCTGTGAAAAATGTGTAATAAAATTAATTTACGTTCCATAATTTTACGTCTACTTTCATTAGATATGATTAACTCATCATCATCATCATCAACATTATTGATGAAAACTGTGGCAAAGAGCGTCAAAATATGGTAGAAACAAACCACGCGCCAGAGATTTAGTCGACTAAAATGAGACATCAAACTCACACCGAATTTTAATTACCTGAAATATTTGCTAATTAAACAAAAGAAAATAAAGATACAATATATTCAAAAATCGGAAAGCTTCTATAATCTTACACAGATTATATTAGTTATATTTATTCGGGGAAGTTGCTTGGGTTAGTGGTTAGGGTGTTCGGCCCACAATCGTGAGGTCATGAGTTCGATTCTCGCCGACGCATTTTGTCCTTGAGCAAGACAATTCTTTTTATGTTACTCCAGGCCACTCAGTTGGCAAAAATGAGTTGTACCTGTAATTCAAAGGAACCAGCCTTATCACATTCTGTGTCCCGCTGAATCTCCTACCAGAACTACATTTATGGTACATGTGCCTGTGGAGTACTCAGCTACTTGCATGCTAATTTCCCCAGCAGGCTATTCCGTTGATGTCAAACATTTTGGAAGAATATCCCTGAAGAAACGGAATGGTTGTTAAAAAATATGAAATTACGTAAAGTTATCAAATATGTTATATAATGGAGTCGTATTTGAAATAAACCACACTATTGAAATGCGGCAGTGATGTTGTCCAATATCCATTTGTTTTTGTTACTACGTATTACATTGCGTAAAATATACCTGTTGTAAGTTTGAAAACTAATTTCAAATTTTCGTACAGGAACAGTAAATTCGAGGGAGTTGCTAAATCGATTACAGCGACCCCGGTATTCGACTGGTACTTACTTTATTGACGCCCAAAGAATAAAAATCAAAGTCAGCTTCGGCGGAAATTAAACTCAGACGGACGAAATGCCGCTCAGCATTTTTATGTAGCGTGATAATGATTCTGCCAGGTCACCGCATTGAATACTGGTTTCGAATTATGGCACAAGGCCAGCAATTAGGAAGGAATGGATAAATCGATAACATCAACCTCAGTACTCGACTGGTCCTTGTTTCATCGACTGCGAAAGAGTGAAAGGCGAGGTCGATTTCGGCGAGATTTGAAATCAGAACATAAAGACGGACGAAATACTTCTAAGCGTTTTGTCCGGCATGCTAACGAATCTGTCATGTCACCGCCTTGAGGGATAGGCAGTATTGGTGATTGAAAGGTGGAGCTGTTCGATTCATTGATTATTTATATGTTTCTATATAACAATCATCAGCTTGTCACAACTCACCGCAACTATTCAGGCAACACACTCCTTCTCACCTGCTCTTACCTCCCGCCCCTTCCCTTTGTCATTTTTCTCTCCTCCCAGCTACACACACAGACAGACAGAC
>NC_068999.1:43907335-43908924 GCF_001194135.2 Octopus bimaculoides
TGTATGTATGTATGTATGTATGTATGTATGTATATATATAGTCCTCTTCCCCTTATTTTTGCATGAACATCAAACACTTTCCCTCTGACTTCGTCCACTATCGTATGACAGTCAAAAATAAGTAAACAAATATGTGAATAAATAAATGAATGTATAAAAAACATATAAATAGAAAAGAAAAAAAACAAAGCAGAGACAATATTAAACAAATGATTCAGGTAATAAATAGGATAGCTTTGAGTTGCGAACCAGCAATGAATAATTAAATACCGGCTGTTTTGCCAATGTCAGGGACGTGTCCTGGCCAAATGCAATTTTAATTGAAACAAAAGCAGAAACGCATGAATAAAAAATGAATTAAGGACACGTGAAAGACATTTGTGATTCATTTTGACCTAAAAAGGTGTATCAAACGATTTATATTTACAGAGACGATAGATTGGGAATTAACGACAACGATAGCAATAACAATAATAATGTGGATGAAGGTAATGATGATGATGATGAGGATGATGATTGTAATAATGATGGTAATAGAATAAATGATATGAAGAATAACACGGGAATGAAATGAGGAAGAGAAAAAAAAAACACCGTTTATTTTTCCGTTGGAAATACTAATATGGTAGCTACGCTTTGTGTTTATGCAAATATGCATATAGACGCATGTATATGCAAACAATCATACATGCTTACACACACACACATACAGAAATATATACATGTATACATGTATACATATATATATATATATATATATATGCATGCATATACATATATATATACATACATATATATATATACAAATACACACTCTATACACACACATATATACATAAACATATATATACATATATATTATATTATATATATATATATAAATATATATGTATATATATATATATATATATATGTAACCCACCACATACGCGTTTGAGTGTTGCGTGTTTGTGTGTGTGAAAGGGGGGGGGCTGTGTTTTACGGAAGTACGTGAGCCAGAGTGTAAGTAAAAAAATAGTAAGCTCAGACAACCCATAAAAGCGAAAGAGAGAGGGGGAGAGTGAGAAGGAGGGAGAGAGAAAGAGGAGACAGACAGAGAGAGAGAAAGGGAGACATGCGTGGAGAGGGTGAGAAAAAGAGAGGTAACAGAAATAGGCAGTGATATAAAACGAATAGTAATAATATGATACAGGGACAAATAAAAAACATCAACGAGAGGAGAGAAAAAAAGTAAAAGATAAGCTGGTGGGGTGGAGTCTAGGAGGGAGGTAGAACGGGAACGGGGTGGATTAGAAGTGAATACGTTGGGGTAAGTGATATGTGCGTACTGAAGGAATTCCAATTTAGTTTAACAGATAAATTAAACAAGAATATAAAGCAGGCACAGTGGCACGAGTCGTTGATATACATAATTTATATACTTATTATGGCTGTGTGTATACAGGGGTTAGCATACGTACCTACACACATCACTCTCTCTCTCTCTCTCTCTCTCTGTCAATCGGTCCGTCTGCTTTTCTCTTTCACTCCGTTTCTTTCTCTCCTATCTATCTATCTATCTATCTATCTATATATATATATATACATAT
>NC_068999.1:43911382-43911603 GCF_001194135.2 Octopus bimaculoides
AAACACACATACACATACACAAAGTCACGCAAACAGAGACATACATACACACACACGCACGCACTATAACCATCAAGCACATTTATACAGGATGAGAGATACACACAGCTATACACATTCATAAAACGTGCTCATACACACACATACACGCTCACTCACAAACACACACAGAAAAATTCACACACACACACACACACACACACACACACACACACACACAC
>NC_068999.1:43911613-43913902 GCF_001194135.2 Octopus bimaculoides
ACACGCACACACACACACACACAAACACACGCGTATACTGATCCATTTAACGGAAACTTAATACAGTTAATGTTGCTGGTTTGGTTGTGTGGTTAAGCTGTTAACGTCGTTGTAATCACGTTCCGCTTTCGATTCCACACAGCGGAATCTTTTGCATATGTCTTCTGCCAATGACTTGAATTCCATATCATACTGTGCACGGAATTTAATAGATGGGAAATGTACTCCAGTCCGCTGCGTATGTGCGTATGTATGTATGTATGTATGTATGTATGTATGTGTGTGTGTGTATGTATGTATGTCATTATTCATCGTTATTTCAAGATTTCTTGCCAATAAAGAAAGTGCCAGTTTCTAACCTAAGATCCAAAACTCCTTCATTGGAATTTCAACAAACCAACAATGTATGTATGTATGTATATATGTATGTGTCTCTTTAATTTTTTAATTATTATAAATCTTCCACCAAGGAGGGAGCCAGTTTCCAGCAAAGATGAAAGGCTCCATCTTTGGGATGTAGCTAACACAGACAAATTCACATTTGGAACTTGAGAAAAGTCTTGCATATTTTTACTGTTCCACTTACAGATTGCACTTGTAATGTACGAATCAGCAGGTCTTTCTGTGTATGTATGTCATTATACAGTTTATTTCAGAACTTCTTGCGAATAGAGAAAGAAGGTTCGAAATTTCCCCTAGACACCTGATGAAGGCTAGAGGATATATCAGCCGAAACATTGTGTTAACAACAAACAAGATGAGGACAAATATCCGTCAAATGTAACTAATGTAAATGATGTAAATAATTGTTTCATTTTGTGGTTTGACCAGATTTTGTTCTAACCAAGTTTCTATTCATATTTGTTATGCAAATCCTCAAATGATGACCTCATTAGAAGCATATTTCTATTTAAAACCAATATACAATTTAAGCATTGTTGGCGTGATTTAATCTACAGTCTACCATTTGTATAGACATAATGGAAAACGTTCAATCGATAGACGTTTCGCATTTTCGTTTTTCTCAAGTGCTTTATCGACCATTCTAGCCACATTTTTTTAAATAGTAAATTTCCACAGAAAAAAAAAAAATCATTTAACTGCTATTTTCACCAAGTTCAGATGCAGTGTCTGAGCAGAAGTGACCATTCTGCTGGTTCTTACACAATTCCAGGTTTTCGTACGTTTTGCGAAGTGCTTCATAATTTTGAGAATTATGGCTGAACATCAAATAATAATAATAATAATAATAATAATAATATGCGCTCGGTAGTGAAGTGAAAGCACGTTATAAAAATAAAACTACTGAACAATAATAATAATAGCATGAAAAGATGTCACATAGTATGTCACCTCTGTAAACTGTGTGTGTATCTCTTTAATTAATAGCTTTCCGCAATCTCGTTTCTTTGGAGAAGCTTTATTCGATTATAGTCAGTAAGAAAGTCGAGGTTTCATGTGTGAAAACAGAAAGAAAATACAAAGACAAGGAAATCATGATGGACATAAGAAAAATAAAAAGAACAAAATGGCAGATGAAATAATTCTTTGAAATGCCAGAGGATTTAATCAATTTATCTTGAAGAAACAGACTTCATTCTTCACAAAACAAATGGTTTAAAACAGTAGGGATACTTGGCATTTAAACTAAATCGATGTCAAACCATGTCATAACGGTAATGCTGATAAAATACTAATACGGCAAGACGATCGACAAGTTAATGATAATAATAATAATAATAATAATAATAATAATAATAATAATAATAATAATGATGATGATGATGATGATGATAATAATGATAATAATAATAATAATAATAATAATAATAATAATAATAATAATAATAATAATAATAATAATAATAATAATAATGATAATGATGATGATGATAATCATAATAATAATAATAATAATAATAATAATAATAATAATAATAATAATAATAATGAAAACCATGAATAAAATATTTAACAGAATAGTTACGCATCCACGATAAACACTGCTAAGAATTTCCGTCGGTTCACAATATATTTTTTAAATTCCACTTCATGCATATTATTATCATTATTATTATTATTATTATTATTATTATTATTATTATTATTATTATTATTATTATTATTATTATTATTATTGTCGTTGTTGTTGTTGTTGTTGGCGATGAAGACGATGACAATGATAATGATTTGTTGTTTTTTTTTGTTTTTTGGCGATGCCGTTTACAATAAAACATAGCAGATTCCCCCTTCAGCCATGTTTTCTTCTTTAACCAGGTTATTCTTACA
>NC_068999.1:43914102-43916694 GCF_001194135.2 Octopus bimaculoides
ACCACCACCACCACCACCACCGCTATTGCTTGTATTATTATTATTATTATTATTATTATTATTATTATTATTATTATTATGGCAATAATGACGTTAATTAATATAACGATTTCTTAGAATTCAATATTATTGCTTTCTTTTTGTTTCAAATGTTGAAAAAGATAAAACACTATTAGTAATAATAATAATGATGAACATGGTCATGATGATGACGACGATGATGATGATGTTGATGACGATAGTATTAGGATTAATAATGATGATGATGATGATAATAATAATAATAATAATAATAATAATAATAATAATAATAACAACAAGAAAAACAATGATAATAATAATAATAATAATGATATTAATAATAGTAACGATAATAATAATAATAATAATAATAATAATAATAATAATAATAATAATAATAATAATAATAATGACTAGTATAATAATTAACAATATTAACACAACTTTAAACAAACAATTTGTAAAAGTAGAAAACAAGATAATCAACAAACAACACAAACACACAATACACACAAACGAAGGCAAAAGTAAAACAAGACAAATACGAAACATATCCAAATTCTTTGTTATCTCCTATTCTTATAATTATTTGTGTTCCAAGATAGCGTGATGGAATGTCTTTGTTTCTGGAAATAAAACGGACTATCAACCATATATTAAACACGACTGTGCCATTTTTGATCAGCGACATGCCGACTCATTCTTTGTTTCCAAAATTCAACTGAGAATCGTAACACACATTTCCTCTGCATTGGCAATGGCGTTTTCTAACTGAAATTTCTTATTTTTCGCTTATTGTCTTTTGCTGTTGCTGATAATATGATCGTTTTTGTTTTGCTTTTTGGTTTTTTTTTTCTAAATCATTCTTGTTATTAGTGTTCATGTTGATGTTGCGTTTTAAAATCTCCATCCTGAATAAAGGAAAAAAAAAAAAACAGACAAAAAAAAACTGAAGTAGTTCTCATCAAATCTATAAATGCTATAATCGCGCCATCTTATTCTGTTTCACGTCTGGATTCATCTCAATGCGGCCTTCGTTGTCACGAAATTATCTCCCTTTTTAACGCGGCTAATCTTCAGCGAATTTTAGCTTTTGTTTAAACATAGTTTTCCTTTCTGTCAACAAGTATATAGGTATATATGTATGTGTATGTGTATGTGTGTGAGTGTGTGTGTGTATGTATAAATAATATATTATATATATATATACATATATATATATATATATATGATATATATAATATATATAATCTCCCTGTACACATATAGTATTCATATATGTGTGTGTATGTATATATAAATATATATACACACACATATATATGAATACTAGATATGTATATGAAGGGTATGTATGTAATATATATATATATATATATATATATATATATATATATATATATATATATATATATATATATATATATATATATGTATGTATGTATGTATATGTATATGTATATGTATATGTTTGTGTGTCTGTGTTTGTCGCCCCACCATCGCTTGGCAACGGATGTTGGTGTGTTTACGTTCCCATAACTTAGTGGTTCAACAAAAGGAACCGACAGAAGAAGTACTAGGCTTACAAATAATAAGTCCTGGCGTCGATTTGTTCGAATAAAGGCGGTGCTCCAGCATTACCGCAGTCAAATGACTTGAAACAATGAAATTGGAAAGGAATACACGCACAAACACACGCCCAGATATAAACTCTACCGTATGCATTAAAACATTTTCCGTTGTATGTGTGTGTATGCGTGTGTATGCGTGTGTGTGTGTGTCTGTGTGTGTGTGTGTAAGGAAATCGGGTCGCATCTTCTACGCAGAGGAGTCACGCAGAAATTGTACTTCAGGGAAATTCGCAAAATAATAGCAGAAAATATATCATAAGAAATTTGAACTAGAAAATAATTAAGTGCACCTTGTAAGAATTTAATAGAGGGCGTGTCCATTAGAGCGCTTCGATTGCGCGTTACGTAATTCGATTTCGCATTACAGTGCCGCCATTTTGTGTACATCACGCCATTGCTGTTCGCCCATCGGTGGCGACTCTTATTACATAATAAGGAAACAAGCATTTGAAAAATGATATTGCATGTTAAGGAAAATATGAGAGAAAGAGAGTGAGTGTGAGACAGAGTGAGAGGAGGAGGAGGAGGAGGGGGGATACAGGGAAGAGAGAAGGGGGAGATGGATGAGGAGAAGCGGAGAGAGAAAGAGATTTTGCTGAAAGTAGTTTCAATTATGTTTATCTTTGAAACAGCATTAAAACGATAGAGTTTCACTCAAATTCTGATGATCTTTCTGCTAATGGCTTCTTTTCTACTTACTTCCTAGACGTAGATATTTCTTGCGATTATTCAATACCATTTATTTCTTTACCATTATTATTTTTATTACTACTACTACTACTACTACTACTACTACTACTACTACTACTACTATTATTATTATTATTATTATTATTATTATTATTATTATTATTATTGTTCAGTAGTTTTCTTTTTATAACGTGCTTTCACTTCACTACCGAGCGCAGCTCTGTGCGCCTTGGGTATGTGCTGTGGTTTG
>NC_068999.1:43917226-43919854 GCF_001194135.2 Octopus bimaculoides
TACTACTACTACTACTACTACTACTACTACTACTACTACTACTACTATTATTATTATTATTATTATTATTATTATTATTATTATTATTATTCGTGGCGGTGGTGGTGCTGGTGCAGCTGCTGCCGTGTGGGTGTATTTCTTGATCTACCTCGGTCGTTGTCTCCGTCGTTGTTATTTTTTTGTTTTTTCCTCAACACCCACCCACCCCTTCTCCACCCGTATATGCTTTCTAGAGGTGATTAGATGTCAGGGCGCCGCTGTGCAACGTTGAGAGACATGTCAAGGCTATCGCATTAACGTGTTGGCAGCATCTGAATATCAGAACGTAGCTGTTTGTAAAACAACTTACGAGTATTTACTTTCATGTCTTTTACCCCTAAAATTTAATGCTTCCTTACAGAAGTTACTACCTGGCTTTTCATTCTCGACAGAATCGTTAAAATAACCTGCCAGCAATTTACTGGTGTCAATTCATTCCAATAGTTTATATCTTCCGTAAAAATAGACAAACTGCTTCTTTTTCTTGTGTGTGTGTAACATGGCGGAATCGCAGAGAGCTAGAAGTAATTGCTTTTGGCTTTTGGTTACCTCCTCTTTCGCTATGAATTCAATTTCCTTCTTCTGAATTTGATAGAATTTGATAGAATTCCGATAGAATAATAAGACAGTAGGAGGTATCCTAGAAGGTAGTATACCCGCAGGGTGGAGGCCCCTATTGGAGCCGGTAATGGACTTCAAAACGTAATAAAATGTACCAATCATCATCATGATGATCATCAACATCCTCACCCATTCCTTCTAGGTAGGTACAGACCATCAACATCTGCTTTTCGGTGGCGCATGTTCTTAGAAGTTAGTAGTCTTCCTGTCCAGAAGTTGGAGCTCTGAAAGATTCCAGTTAATGAAGTTAAAACTATATTGGACTACCGGAAGTGTCGGGGTGTTAATGGCTTCGATACGATTTTTGAGTTGAGTTCAGTTTTTGGTGTGAGTCGTATTCACCTGTAAAATTCCTTTCTTATTTTTTCCCCAGGTAACTAATTTTCTTGTGGATCAATCTCCTTGACGGTAGTGTCGGTATTTAATTTAATGGAAGCTGTTTGTCTGAGCTTGTCTCTTACAAAAGTTGCCTGAGCACTCTTATCGAAGCCAAAGTCCATCCCGATGTCATTACTGAATTCTTTAAAAATTGTTAGCAGCCCCGCTAGCTCTTCATCATTTCTAGCAAACAGCTTCAGATCGTTCATATAAAATAGATGGTCTATTGTCGTATCGCAAACTTTGTGCCCATACCAGGCGTTATCTAGTTTGTTTGAGCGTGAGAGCAGTGCCATGCAAAATATTAATGGGGAGAAGGAGTCACCTTGAAAGATGCTTCGTTTGATGTTGATGTTGTTAGTTTGGCTCATCCCATTTATATGGTTTAGAAGGAGACATGTGTTCCACTTAGTCATGCTACTTTATAAGAATTTGGAGATGACTGGAGAAGTCTTATATATATCAAGAACCTTGAGTATCCAATTATGTGGGGCACTATCAAACGCTTTCCTGTAGTCTATCCATGCCATACACAGGTTCTTCTTTTTGCTCCGGCAATTCTCTACAATCATCTTCTTGTGAGTAATTGATCTTTGTACCCATAGGAATTCCTTTTACCGCCTGTTTGAGCTTGTGAAAGGATAGATCTCTGTTCAAGAAATGCGTTTATTCTGTCAGTTAATATGGATGTGAAGATCTTGTAGATGGTGTCGAGACATGTTATTGGCCGGTAGTTCTTTGGATATTTTTGTGTCTTCAGTTTTTGGTAGAAGGTATGTTGTTCCTTCGGTGAGGCAGGCAGATATTTCCTCTGAGTCCTGGATGACATCTGTCAGAGATGCAGCGAAATTTGGGTGTATTTCTGTTATTGTTATTGTCATTATTATTATTATTATTATTATTATTATTATTATTATTATTATTATTATTATTATTGTTGTTGTTGTTGTTGTTGTTGTTGTTGTTTGTTGTTGTTGTCGCCGTTGTTGCTATCATTATTCGTTTTGTTTCCCACTGGAAAATTTCAAGTTCATTTGAATGTAAGTGGCATAGTGACATCTCTTTGCTGTGTTTATGTTATCGTAACGTCCCTACGTAAAATTCTGTTAGTAGATCACTTAGAAATGGAGTAGGGGCGTTCTTTGGGGGTGGAAAAAATTCGGTTAACTCATCATACTCGACAGCGATATTGGGGCCATGTTAATGAAGCTGAGTGTAATGTAGCACCGTTTGTTTACTTGCCAAACTGAATCACCAGCCGGTAAATGTTACATAATGACAACCATTACACATGCATATGTATATGTGTGTATATATGTACATATATACATATGTGTATTTGTATGCACCTTAAGCATCTTCATGCGTGTATGAGATGCATATACATAGACACGCACACATACATACGTATGTATGTATCCATGGCGTGTAAATAAATATATGCATACATAAAAATATACATTCACACATACGCCATGTTCCCTTGTCTAACTCTCATTAAATCTTGATAAATAAACTTAACTTTGTGTATATCATTTATATTAAAAGATATACCTCATATATATATATATATATATATATATATATATA
>NC_068999.1:43920209-43920704 GCF_001194135.2 Octopus bimaculoides
ATATATATATATATATATATATATATATACATACAACCATACATGCATGCATACATACATATGTACTTTCACAGTTGTGTGGATGGATGTTGGAGAGGAAATCTGTGCGCTCATAACGGTGCCATTACTAAATTTGGTTCTACCTGTGTTCACATAGCGCCAACCCTTCTAATTTTCACTTTTCCTTTTATTTATTCATACTCCATTTTGGAATATTTATTAAATTGGCGATTACATACACACATGCATGTATCTATGCATACACACACATATCACACACAGACTTGTATGTGAGTATATATGTGTCTATGTGTATGAATGTATGTATAGTGGGATACATGAATGGATGGGTGGATGGATGGATACTCCAATTTGCAGGACAATCTTACACCGGCTCTTCTTCTTCTTCTTCTTCTTCTTCTTCTTCTTCTTCTTCTTCTTCTTCTTCTTCTTCTTCTTCTTCTTCTTCTTCTTCTTCTTCTTCTTCTTCTTCTT
>NC_068999.1:43921328-43922164 GCF_001194135.2 Octopus bimaculoides
GCCTGTCATTATATGAGTGGTCGACTACTACAATCCTTGAAGTAAGAAGAAGAAGGAGAAGAAGAAGTAGTAGAAAAAGAAGAAGAAGAAGAAGAAGAAGAAGAAGAAGAAGAAGAAGAAGAAGAAGAAGAAGAAGAAGAAGAAGAAGAAGAAGAAGAAGAAGAAGAAGAAGAAGAAGAAAAGCAACAGCGACAACAACAACAAGACAGAGAGAAGATAACATCTCGTGCGATTCTTTTTAGATAATCTTTCGGTTTATAGTGTGCCATCATTGCTAGGTATTTCATTCTGTTGATAGACATGCATATATTAATGAATCTACTGAATAAATTGTCTGTATGGTGTCTCTGAATAAAAACCGCTCGTTGTATGTCTACGTAACAAAGGAATGCGAACAGGGAGGTCGGGAGGAAGCGTTGAGTTAAGGCGAGGTCTGGTGGTGCTATTGGGGTGTGTGTGTGGAAGAAAAGATTAGTTTATTTTATTGGCAGATAATCAAGAAAACATGGCTTTTAATTGAACTTAACCAGTCATAGCTTGAAGGCATGCTGATGAAAGATATAAATGTTACGATGAATATAGAATAAAGAAAATAAAGCATTTCGTTTTGCCAACCAATAGCCCTATATCAGAGACTGCTATCTATTTCCTAGATTCAGAAGTAAACAAATATACATGTTATGCTTGCATGTACACCTATATATGTATATATATGTATATATATAACTGAACATTATGCTTCACTCTACTACGATCTTAAAAGAATATACCATAACTATACACACACACTCACGCGTGCATATGTATATGTATATATATATATATATTTATATATA
>NC_068999.1:43927152-43929341 GCF_001194135.2 Octopus bimaculoides
CTACCAGTTGATTATTGGCGTTGGTTTGTTTACCTCACTGTAGCTTAGCAGTTGGGCAAAAGTGATCGATAGTGTAGGTACCAGGATCGATTTGTTCCACTATACCCTTCAAGGCGGCGCCTGAGCATGGCTGCAGTCCAATGATTGAAAAAACGAGTATAGGAAATAATAAAGAAACAGAGGAATAGTGTCCTAGAGAGAGAAAGAAAGAGAGAGAGAGAGAGAGAGAGAGAGAGAGAGAAAGAGAGAGAGAAAGAGATAGAGAGAACGAGGACAGGGAAGTGTTATGTTTGGAGACCCTCACCTCATAGGTCAGGACACACTTGGGATTAGCAAGAAGAATAACAATTGCTACAAGCAAAGTGCAAACGCGCAAGAAACCGTAAAACATGAAACTGCAACAACAACAACAACAACAACAACAACAACAATAACAACAACAGCAACAACTCTACAAAACTATTGATTTAGGTTTCCTCTGGAAAATTCTAAGTTAAAAGTTCATTTCGCTGACGGAAACAGAATTCATTCAGATTACTGCTGTTGTACAGCAAGGCGGCGAGCTGGCAGAAACGTTAGCACGCCGGGTGAAATGCTTAGCGGTATTTCGTCTGCCGTTACGTTCAGAGTTCAAATTCCGCCGAGGTCGACTTTGCCTTTCATCCTTTCGGGGTCGATAAATTAAGTACCAGTTACGTACTGGAGTCGATGTAATCGACTTAATCCGTTTGTCTATCCTTGTTTGTCCCCTCTATGTTTAGCCTCTTGTGGGCAGTACAGAAATAGGTATTTCGTCTGCCGCTACGTTCTGAGTTCAAATTCAGTAGCTGTCGAATACGTGCAACTTTTGTATACTGTAAAAACAAATCAAAACAAACGAGAGTACATGAAGAAATCTCTCAAAACAAAAACTAGTTTAATAATCATTAGTTGCTACGAAATATATTCATCTAACGTAGGAATCCGAGAGCCATTAAGTGGACATACGAGATGGTAGAAATAGCAGCAGAAACTCCCATTCATCACAGTACTCAGTCTTAGAGAAAGGATATGTCGGAAGATGAAGCAGTCCTGGGTTGCTTGCACATCGGAAAAAGACGTGAAAAGGAAAAGGCTTTAATCATAATTCTGCTCAAGAGCTGGAATTAAACAATAAGATGGCATTAGTAGCAAGAACAGAAGACGGGGAAATTGATATTTACCAAAGATTTCCATGGCACAAAACGTTTTCTTATTAAAAATAAATTCTTTTTAATTTTGACCAGCAAAAAAGTGGGTGGAGATTAGTGGATTAGACCGACCCCAGATCCTAAATGGTACTCTATATTATTGTTCCCAAAGGGGGTGAAAGTCAAAGTCGACCTCGGCAGAATTTGAACTGAGAACTTAAGTAAAGCCGGAGGAAACGCCGCAAAGCATTTTGTCTGATGCAGTGAAAATGCTGCCAGTTCGTCGCCTTCCACGATCAAAAATAAGGATTGATTGAGATTTAACCCACAGACATATTCCACAAGAACAAATTAGTTAAATCGCCGCAAACATAATGTAATTAACTAAGAAAAAAAGTTAATTAATTTTCGTTGTTTGATACACTACATTAAATAAGTTAGTGCGTAATTAAGTAAAAATTCTACAAATGCTAACAACAGGGAAATTTTTTTTTTCCTTTTTTTTTTAAAAAATTTTAATATCTTTCTCAATAATATTACTTCAGAAATTGTTTCCACTATACGAAGACTTCTTTGTAGAATCGATTCTTTTACTGTTGCATCATTCCAGAAACTATTCTGTTTTGCAGTTGTTTATTATAGACAACTGCAACACATGTCAAATTGTTTTGCTGCCGCGTATCATACCTGTATGATTCTGGAGCGCCAGTTCACACTGTTTGGCCATGTTGCTCGATTTTCCGAATTAGACCCTACTTGTCGTGTTCTCTTCGCTGACGACCCGACTGAGTACACGGCTCGTGTTGGTAAGGAGGTATCTTGAGAAGATGGGGACTGATAAAGATTCTGCTCGACGAGTCGCTCTGAAGGACCCAGGGATATACCGAGGAATTGTGAATGCAACAACGCACGGCTACAGCACATTCCTCCACATCTGACCACTGCTGCCTATCTATTGTGGAAAATGTAACCTAATTAGCATGTATATATATATATATATATATATATATATATATATAT
>NC_068999.1:43929589-43930439 GCF_001194135.2 Octopus bimaculoides
TATATATATATTGTTGTACTTGGGGATGGTCATATTGCCCTGAAAAGTCTTGAGCCTCAGAAAAACAAAACATGGTACAAGACTTCTGTTGATTTAGTTTTCAACATAGTCCCCCTCGATGGCTGAACACTTTCTCCAGCGGTGCTGAAGCGTCATTATCCCGGAATTTGAACTCAGAACGTAAAGACAGACGAAATACTGCTAAGCATTTCGCGCGGCGTTGCTAACGATTCTGCCAGCTCCCCCCACCTTTCTTTCACTTAATATTCAGAGCAGCGCTTCCCAACTTTTTCACTACCACGGACCCCTAGTACTACCATTGCGGACTACGAGGGGTCCGCGAACCACAAGTTAGGAACCACTGAATTAGAGAGTGAGAAAGGATCACTGCCAGATGATCGACCAGGCATCGGAAGGCAATTAAACGAAACAATAAAGAAATATCTTCTGTATTCTTTCCTTGTTGGATCTGCGTATATTACTGGTATCTTCATCGAAATAGATAATCCATGGGAATTAGGGAGGAACATCAATAACAATGTCTCTTACATTTTTTTCTATTAAACAGCAGATGGAACCGTAGAAACCATATAAATATAAACGTATATATATATAGGCTTATATACACTCACAGTGGTTGTTGTCTATTAAGAACAATGTTCTTCTTATTCTGATCGAGTGTAACTGCTGAAGTTGATGCGGATGTTGTAGCTACGGTCACAGTAGTAGTAGTAGTAGTAGTAGTAGTAGTGGTGGTGGTGGTGGTGGTGGTGGTGGTGTTTGTTGTTCTTGCAATTGTATTTGTTGTTGATTCTGTTACTACTGAAATGGGAAATTCCAGTTTCTGCTG
>NC_068999.1:43931815-43933826 GCF_001194135.2 Octopus bimaculoides
CCTGCTTTTTCTCGTTGCTCCCTCTTTCTGTTCCCACTCTATATCCCCAATCTCTCTTTCTCTCACCCTGTCTCTCACCCTCTCTCTCTCTCTCCCTCTCTCTCTCTCTTTGCCCGCTTGCTCTCGTTGGTCCCTCTCTCTGTTCCCACTCTGTTTCTCTGATCCCGCTCTCTTTCTATGCCTTCTTTCTACCCTTTCTCCCTTCCTCCCTACATTCTCTCTTTCTCTGCTCTCTTTCTTTACTCTCGCTTCTCTCTTTCTACATTTTCTTCTCTCCCTCTCTCTCCCTTTCCTTTTCCATTTCCCCTCTATTTCTAGCTCTTTCTCTATTCCTCACGGTACCCCAACCCCTTCTTTTCTCCTCTCACCCGCTTGTTCCCTTTTTCTGAGGCCAAAATATGGCGTGAGAAAGACAGAAAGGCAAGATAAGGGAGAACAAAAGAGAAAACAGAGGAAGTGAAGCAGTGAAAGATACACCAATAAAGAGAGAGAGAGAGGGAGAGAGAGGGGGGGAAGAGAGCGTGAAAAAGAGCAGAAGAGACTACCTCAGTGTTTCTCTTGCGTACCACACTCTCTTTCTTTCTTTCATGTCTTTCTGTATTTATCTGATGGTACTTCTCCCTTTCTCTCTTCTTCTCAACTCACTTACTTTCTTCTTCTTCTTCTCCTCCTTCTCCTTCTCCTTCTTCTTCTCCTTCTTCTTCTTCTTCTTCTTCTTCTTCTTCTTCTTCTTCTTTCTCCTTCTACTCCTTCTCCTTCTTCTTCTTCTTCTTCTTCTTCTTTTCCTTCTTCTTCTTCTTCTTCTTCTCCTTCTTTTCCTTCTTCTTCTTCTTCTTCTTCTTCTTCTTCTTTTCCTTCTTCTTCTTCTTCTTCTTCTTCTTCTTCTCCTTTTCCTTCTTCTTCTTCTTCTTCTTCTCCTCCTCCTTCTTCTTCTCCTTCTTCTTCTTCTTCTTCTTCTTCTTCTTCTTCTTCTTCTTCTTCTTCTTCTTCTTCTTCTTCTTCTTCTTCTTCTTCTTCTTCTTCTCCTTCTTTTTCTTCTCCTTCTCCTTCTTCTTCTTCTTCTTCTTCTTCTTCTTCTTCTTCTTCTTCTTCTTCTTCTTCTCCTCCTCCTCATATCACCTTACTCTCTCTCTCTCCTTGTCTTCCTCTCTTTTTTCATCACCTTACACTCTCTATCTCCCTCTCTTCCACTCACCACTCCTCTCTCTCTCTCTCTCTCTATGCTTCTCTCTCCTGACTCTTTCCCATGTTCTATCATTTTCTCTCTTCCAGTTATAATTATGCTTCTGACTGTTGTTGCAGCTGCTGCTGATGTCTTGTTGTTGTTGTTGTTGTTGTTACGTTGCTGTTCAACCGCCTCAGATTATCTCTGATTGTACGGACCAAAAGCCTTGCAGCTGTGATCAAACCATATAGCTTATTTTTGTTCTTGTTTTTACAACCACAGTATACCTAGGACTACATCATCCAATGGGTTCTTCTCTCTTCAAAAGATGGTAGGTTGTGAAATGATGGCGAATTAGCGATGGTTTTGTTTCAGATTTATTTCCTGTGCCAATATTCATAGATTTTTTTTTCTTTTTTTGTTCTCTCTCTCTTTCTCTTTTTCTTTTACCAATTTGTCATTGAGAATCATATCTGTCGTACTTTCAGAACTGCCAAGGTTCTTTCATGCATTTGATTCAATATTTACAAATAACACGGAAAAAAATATAAATAGTTACCAGGTTAGCAAAAATTCACACAAGTACCGAGGATGTAACAGCCTACTTATAAAGGTAGAAATTCCAGGTTTAGGTGAAATGTTTTTGATTAACATAGATAAATAAATAAATAGAGTTAAGTGCAGGTGTTACTTAAATCTTTATACTTCCGACGTATGTTTCGAACAAGACATTGGTATTAATCCAGAAGGAATAAAATGATGTAAAACAATGCACTCTTCTCATCAAGGAAAAAAAGGGAAACAAATGACATCAATAAGACATTTAAACCGAATGTGATTAACTCC
>NC_068999.1:43934189-43935949 GCF_001194135.2 Octopus bimaculoides
ATATATATATATATATATATATACACATATACGAGAGGGTGGCCAAATGTTCCTGGGTTTAACGGTATCGCAGAAAGCCTGCTTCAAGACCCAACCATTCGAGTTCTTTTACAGGGCTTAGAAAAAACTGAAAGACTGCTGCAATAGTGTGTGAATCTGAGAGGGGAATATGTTGAATAAAATCATAATTAACTGATCCTCTTGTATTTTCTTTTACTCAAAGCAAAGAACGATTCAGCACGCCCCTTGGATAGTGACATAATTAATTCTTGGAAAAAAAGTAGGAAAATAAATAAACATGAAAAAATATCATGCAAAAGCTACAATATAAAGAAAAAAACACACAAAAACACAACATAGCAACGTTGGAGACGGCGATGGTAAACCGGAAACAGAAAAAAATTTGGGAGAATACAAATAATGAAGGTGACTATCAACATGGCGGAGATAACTGTTGTTGGTAGAGCGGCTTTGTTTATATTGGAAGAAGCAAAAAGATAAAGGTTTGAAGTAATTAGTGAACTTGAAATGATTAGAGAAATAGTCAGATAAATCAGAAAACGACAGGGCTGGCTTCACCATTTTTTTTTTCACTCACAGGAAATATTAACAAAATAAACAAACTTAAAGACTTCTTTTTCTATTCTGTTTCTACGTTACTATTACTACTGTTATGGATGGTTTTGAAGTTTGTTTCCCTTTTTATCTGCCGTTCATCTTTTTGCGTAATTGTATGTATATAATGTGTAAATGAGTGTATACATACTATGTATGTATGTATGTATGTATGTATGTACGTATGTATGTATGTATGTATGTGTTTATGTATGTATGTGTATGTACAAGTATATATATATATATTCTTTTATTCTTTTACTTGTTTCAGTCATTTGACTGCGGCCATGCTGGAGCACCGCCTTTAGTCGAGCGAATCGACACCACGACTTATTTTTTTTAAGCCTAGTACTTATTCTATCGGTCTCTTTTGCCGAGGCGCTAGGCTACGGGGACGTAAAAACACCATCATCGGTTGTTAAGGGATGTTGGTGGACAAACACACACACGACGTTTATATACGACGTGCTTCTTGCAGTTTCCGTCTACCAAATCAACTCACAAGGCTTTTGGAACATCACTGGTGCCGAGCTGTATTGGCCTTTGCCTTTCCCTTGGATAACATTAGTGGTGTGGCGAGGTGAGGCTGGTCTTCCAAAAACGTTGCCCGGACTTCTGTCTCGGAGGGTAACTTTCTAGGTTCAATCCCATGGTCATTCTGGACCGAAGAGGGTCCTGTTTGCTTGTTTGTTTGTTTATATATATGCATGAATATGGATGGATGTGTTTGCGTTCCCTACCGCTGCTTTAAATACGCTGTTGGTTTGTTTACGTCATCATAACAGTTTGTTAACAGAATAAATGCTAGTCATTTAAAAGAATAACAAGTACTGCAGTCGATTTGTTTGAATAAAATTTTTTAAAGGCGTTGCTCCAGCATGACCGTTGTCCAAAGACTAAGACAAGTAACAGATAAGACGTAAAAGTTAAACGATAAGCATACTTCTACAAACATGACCTGGGGTTAAAACAAATAACCACAACAACAACAATAATACCAGGGTTAGAAATTCCTAAACCACGCTTCCTGAAACTGCTACCTTCCAACTCGACTAATCGTGTTTGTCTATATTTGAGTAAGAGACTCTAACTTCTCTCTCTCTCTCTCTCTCTCTCTCTCTCTCTCTCTCTCTCTCTCTCTCTCT
>NC_068999.1:43937037-43937581 GCF_001194135.2 Octopus bimaculoides
ATTCATATTATATATATATGTATATATATACATACACACACGGACACACGGACGGACACACTGTCTCACACACACATCTATAGATATACATATTCTGAGAGATATTGTTTCCATTATATACTTAGATACATACATACACACACACATATATACGTGTGTGTGTGCGTGTGTGTTTGTGCATAAATATCTGTATTTCTATATAGGTGTATTTGTGTATGCATATATATGTATAAATACGTACGGAGACACACGCACACATACACATATATATAATCATTTAGATATTTCAATGTATTTATGCATATACGTATGCGCATCTATATACTAATTCGTTATTTATACATTCGTATATATAAACCAAGGATATATATACGAGAGTCGACTGTGTTAATATGCGATTATCAGTATTATATACATAAAAATACACACACACATACATACATACATGCATACATACATTTCTTCTACTATAGCCTCGGGCCAACCAAAGCCTTGCGACAGGATTTGGCAGACGAAAACAGAAAGAAGTCCGCTGTATATATAT
>NC_068999.1:43937682-43941076 GCF_001194135.2 Octopus bimaculoides
ATATATATATATATATATACATATATATGGGTGAGAGAGAGAAGTCACTAAAGTGACAGAGCGTACTAAGTAGTAACGGAATTGCTGGAAATAAGAGTCAAACCGACTCACTAGCCACAAGAGACCTGACATGACAGATAAGCTCCCTTTGCAGACATAACCATGTCACAGGATATTTCGAATTTTGATACAGAGCATCTCAATTCTCATCATTGGATCTACGTAAGGAATTCTTCGGTGAAGATTTTGTATATTTTAAATAATTAACAGGGAAGACAGTATACAGTAAGCTATATTTAGCACGACTATTGTTTCGGCTTACATCTGCACAGCTCTCTAGTGACTGGGGAACGATATAACTGAATCGAATGTATCCCACAGTGCAGAAGAAACCTCATCAGGTTACAAATTACCTTACTATATTATGATATGCACATTTCGCTGATCTGTGTGGCAGAATGGTGCTGGGATGATGCGTGCGTTTATAGTCGTTCACAAATCCATTAATATAAACACACGCATCATACCAACATAAAGTAGCGAAATGTACATATTATAACACTGTAACGTATTATGTAACCTGATGAGGTTTCTTCTGCCCTGTGGGGTGCATTCGATTGCATTATATTGTTTTCCATCCACGAGGGAACAGTGCAGAATAAGACAAAACGATTGTGTTAAATAAAGCTTCTCTACTTCCGTATCAATTATTTTAAATATGTGTGGTTTGTGTGTGTGTATGTGTTTGTGTGAGTTTGCATCTGTTTTGTTTCCCTCCACCAGTTGAGAACCGGTCTTGGTGTCTTTATGTTCTCGTAACTTAGTGGTTCGGCAAATGTTACTGAACAAATGAATAAATATTAAGCTTTAAAAAGAGGAAAAAATGGGTCCATCCTTTCGATTAAAATTCTTGAAGAAGGTACACCAGCATGGGGGCACTCCAGTGACTGAAGCAATCAGAAGAATAAAAAAAATAAAAGAAAGCATATACTCATACATACATACATACATACATACATACATACATACATACATGCCTACGTACAAACATGCATATATGGACATGAATATATACACACACACACATATATATATATATATATGGACATAAATATATACATACATACTTATACACACAGACACACATATACACGCATATAAATACACATATATATGCACCCATAAATGTGTGTATATATGCATATCTACTACAGGCTTCCACTCAGGTTTCGGTTACCGAATTCATAGACAAATGATTGGATCTTTCATAATCAAAACGTGATGAGTTCAAAGACATAATTTGAATCGGTATAGGGTATCGATTTAAATAATTAAATGAACGAATGTAGCTAAAATATAATTTTGTGCATAACACTTTATAATTAATTAGAATTTCAGTGGCTGCATGTTGGAAAATATAATGAATAACCTGGTGAGAGATGTTTTTAACATCCCAAGGAAATAAGTTAAAGAATTAAAATTCAAACTCTGAGGGTGAGAAGTTTCCTTCCCAACCAACCCACTCGGTGCCGGGCTCAGTTTCAATATGTGGCACCTTGACTAAGTGTCCTCTACTATAACTTCGTCCAACTACAGGATTAATGGTGTAGATTTTGGATTTCGTACTCGGAAACAGAAAGGACCCGTCGTATACATACATACATACTTATACACACACACACACACACACACACACGAGCACACACACATACACACACACACACACACGAGCACACACACGAGCACACACACGAGCACACACACATACACACACATATCGAAAACAATAATTGAACAGATGGACGACAAAGCAACAAACGGAAAATGCACACACGAGACATGAACATACTCTACCCTCGTCAGTTATCGTCCAAAAATCATTACAATTTCACGCCTTTCATAATAACATTGTTCATTTTGGTGGCGTCAACAGCAAATGGCTGCTGAGAATAAATAAGCGAACGTGAAAGACAATCACAACACCAAACAAGACACGGTAGTTGGTACGAATATAAATATACAAATAAAATAAAAGCTGTACGGGTCTGAGAGACAATGATGGACAAGAACCGGTAAGTTACGGGGACGGAAACGAACCAACAACCGGCGGTGGGGACAAACACACACACACATACACACACACACAAACATAGTTTCGTAGTACGGCAAAATATATCGATATGATAAATACCAGACTTTGAAAACAAAAAAAAACATTCAGTCGTCGGTTCATTCGACTTAAAATTGTTCAAGGTGGTGCCCCAGCATGGCCGCAGTCTAATGACTGAAAGCACATAAAAGATAAAACATAAAACGTAAAAGATAAAATGAAACTCATAAAGTTACGACGAAGGAATCACTGAGATTCGATTCAGAGGGGAAGAGCAACGATGTCTCTATCATCGTGTTGTACGAGAAAAATGTGCTTGGAGTATTTATGTCAATGTTGAAATTTCCTGAATCTACGAGAGAAACGTCTGAAGTTTGGCATATGAAAATTTAATTAGTGAAGCTGCCTAATTGAATCGCAACCTAAATGTGTGACCATTTGAGGCCTCATAAAGAGGAGAGCATCTTGTAGAATTGGACGTTGAATATTCGCTAAGTAGTCTGTCACAGCGGTGTGTCTTGTCACAGCTGACATCAGGTCGTCGTACATTCAATATAATTAATTAGTTTCAGCGCCCACATCACCTGCGTATGTGTGTATGTGTGCATATGTTTGTATATATATATATATATATATATATATATATATATATATATACACAGATATATATACACACACGCGCACGCGCACGCGCACGCGCACGCGCATATATATATATATATATGAATGTATATATGAATGTATATATACATGCATAATAACATGATAAATCATATGTATATGTATATAGACACACATATATATATATGTATTATTTATCGCGTTAAGGTTATTGTTATCGTTGTTGTTGTTATTACTGTTGTTGTCGTTGTTGCTGTTGTTTTTATTTGAACTGAAAGGTAAATTATTTACCAGAAGTATTTGCATCTTCGATTCGTTGACGGTTCGCAAGTTGTAATAAGGAAATTTGTTCGTGAGTAATTCAATATTGAGAACAGAACCGTAGGTGACTGTAGAAAGAGTATAGTGAAATAGGCTTGGGAAACAGTGTATTCGACATTTCGGATAATGTACTTCTTCAGGGTACAAATGACAGCAAGTTAATGAAAGAAAATAATTTTACACCGTCCATGCTTTTAGAAACTTAATGAACTTTGTACATATATATATACATACATATATATATATATATACATATATAATATATATCTATAAATATATTTACACACATATATATACATACATACATACATATATATATATATATATATATATATATATATA
>NC_068999.1:43941371-43942442 GCF_001194135.2 Octopus bimaculoides
TTTTCTATTTAATTATGTATACATTTGTATATAAATGTTTACACACACACACACACACACACACACACACACACACACACACACACACACACACAGATAGTGAGACAGACAGAAAGAGAGAGAAACATAGATACGTACGCACATACACATGCATATATACATACATGTGTGTGTGTGTGTGTGTATAGTTTTGGGTGTAAGAATTTAGAAACTTAACGAGGCGTAAAATACATCATTTCTATTGATGGAACCTGAAGCAGATAGATCAATAAATAATTTCGTGTAAATATTTGGGCAAGATAAAATAATTCAAAATAATATTTAATCATGTAACATAAATTTTACATGATTACATATGACCGTTACAACTCATATGTGGATAACCGAGTGTCAAAAATTTGAAATTTTGATCAAGGGTGTCCTTGTAATAAGTAGAGATATACAAAAGTAATTGATGATGATGATAGTAATAACAATAATAATAATAATAATAATAATAATAATAATAATAATAATAATAATAATAATAATAATAATAATAATAATAATAAGATCAGGCATTGCGGCAAAAAATATTAAGGATAAGTCGATATGGCTGGTGTTATTTGATAATCTCTCGATATTTTATGCTATGCAAATATTTAATTTAAATAAATTGAATAATCTATAGAAGAGCACTATTAAAAGAAATTTTAGATTTTTTATT
Organism: Octopus bimaculoides; assembly: GCF_001194135.2. Classification (NCBI taxonomy): domain Eukaryota; kingdom Metazoa; phylum Mollusca; class Cephalopoda; order Octopoda; family Octopodidae; genus Octopus; species Octopus bimaculoides. The sequence goes on from NC_068999.1 coordinate 43,942,078, forward strand.
TCTTATAGTGACATATTAAAACTTTGAATACTTAAGCAAAAGCATCCATTTTTTTTGGATTTTTTTGTTTTTGCTCCTGTTACACAAACGATAATTGCTATTTAAATTAAGATTACATAAACAAAATAAATAAAATATAAATGTAAATAGATAAAAATAGATTTTAAAAATGCCAGAAAGGTTTCGATAATCTGTAAGCGAAAAGAATTACCGAACTGAATGGATTACAGGTGCTCAAAGAAGATCGATGCTCCACAGATTTTGAAATGCCTTCTTAACTTGAGCGTCTTCTTAAAAATCAAAGACACAGAGAGGCGCTATTAATGTGTATGTATGTATGTATGTATGTATGTATGTATGTATAT
>NC_068999.1:43942514-43943418 GCF_001194135.2 Octopus bimaculoides
TATATATATATACTATATATATTATATGCAAAATATGTTTGGAGAAGAACGGGTATTGTGAAAGAATTTATCCTTCTCTCTTTTATTAGACTCTCAGCCATTTCATATGTGCCTTTGATATTATTTCATAGTGCAGCACAAATCGTACCAAGTTCACCATAATTGATACATTTTCCCACTTGAACCACACCGTACGCCTCTGCCCAAATGATGGCGATCAGAAAGAACCAAAAACTAACACATCTATTACTTGAAGACACGATTTCCACTCTCTTAACAACAATAGCGTCACACGAATAATCGGGTAAAACGTGTCAGTTTTTTTGTGTGCCGCAACTTAGAGAGTACACAGAATCTCGATACTTTCTTCTTCCTCTGACTTTTGTTACATTACTGGGTATTAACGGAATATTACAAGAAATATAGTACTTTATTAATTCCTCCAGATTTTATTATTTGTAATTATCGATTTTGCTAATAGGTGAAACAGGATAGTACTTAGAGGTTAATTAGAAACGAAACCCCTAACCTCTTGAAGACACGGCAATTTATCATCCAATTGTTATTACAAGAAAAATTTATGCTTCGTTCCCGTGTATGTTGCCTCTCATTAGAGTTGTTTATTCAAAGAATGTTGTTAAATGATGCCGCATTGGGCAAACATGATGGATGTTAGATACTTTTTTCTTATTTCTTTTCCTTCTCATTTTCAAATTCTTAGCGGTTTCAGATAACCATGTCGTTCGCTGTTATGTTCGTTGTATAATGATAGGAAGGGTGAGATTTCAGACATAATTGACTGCTATTTCTGGCAACTTCTGAACACCACCACTTATTGGCTCGTTCTACCAGTTTCTAGCCTGGCTCGTGCGAAAATTGATTGTGTGTGTGTGTGTGTGTGTGT
>NC_068999.1:43943862-43944483 GCF_001194135.2 Octopus bimaculoides
ATATATATATATATATATATATATCTGTGTGTGTGTGTGTGTGTGTGTGTATGTGTGTGTGTGTGTGTGTGTGTGTTTGTATTATGTATATATGAATGTATACATATGTATTCATAGATATATCGTATATAGATGTGTTAGATGTGTGTGGAAAGAGAAGAGAAAGATGGCGGTGATCCCTTCACAGAACTTCAGAATAACTGTGTTTATTTAACTCTGTCAACATACCCATAAGCTTACGCTAGTATAGAAACAAAAGACAATCCAGCGGAAGACAGCTGAAGGGAGAGATGTTCAAAGTACACTCCTTAGTTTCGTATTTATTGCGTGGAAAAATAAAAGCCAAAACGAAAAGAAAAAAGAGAAGCAAAAACCAAACTCATCTCACGTACGTATATAAACATAAAGGTGATTGTTGATAAACTGTCGGAGAGATTGCAATGATAGTGAAAACATTGCTTAGCAAACGATTTTTCGCGATCGACAAGTCATAAACTTACCCGTCGTCGTATTTTTCAGAGCGAGATAAGTCTTTTCACCTGATTGTAATCCACGCTCCATAACACACACACACACACACACACACACACACAGACACACACACACACACATATATATATA
>NC_068999.1:43948717-43949222 GCF_001194135.2 Octopus bimaculoides
TTTTTTTTCTATTTTTCCTTTGTCATTTTTCTTTTCAATATCGATTATTTTATTTATTTTGTTTTGATAAACAAAAAAGAAAAACAATAATTCTTGACTAAATGGTCCTAAATATTTCGATTTGGTTTAATCCGTTCCAGCCGATTTACAGGTTATATTTTTAGATTTAATCAGCAACGGTAATGATGTATAACTGTGATAAGAATGCTTTGGTATTGTTGTTGATGTTGTTTCTGTTGTCGTTGATTGCGATGGTGGCGGTGACGTTTGTGGCACGGTATAGGCCAAAGTATCAATTCCAATTGTTGAATGGTAAGTACACTACTGTATTGTCAGATAACTTCGTTCGTTTTCTTGTTTTTAAAAAACATATTTCTCTTTCCAGTGTTATTTGAGTTAATAGAGAAAGAAATATCTTTACAGTAGTGCTTAATGTTTGCATTGCTTTTGAATCTTGAATAAAATTTCAACTCTTTTGAGACATTAAAAAAAGTGTGACAAAGAA
>NC_068999.1:43949796-43951004 GCF_001194135.2 Octopus bimaculoides
ATATATATATATATATATATATATATATATATATATATATATATATATATATATATACATATACATAAATGTATATATGTATATGTATATATATGCATATCATATATATGTGTGTGTATGTATATATCTCTGTCTCTCTCTTTATCTGTCTATCCATATATATATATGTGTGTGTGTGTCTGTGTGTGTGTATGTGTGTGCGTGTGTGAGTGTGTGTGTTCACACAATTCTGTCACTCGACCAGCATGTGTGATAAATACTCGACTAAATGCTGCTCTTCAGTAATTTAGATCAAACATGTCTGCTAAAGTGTGTAGTATGGAAATGGATGTAATTCTTTATACACAAAGGAGCAGGTGTGGCTTGAAATTTTACCTATCTATACAAATTCTTCACAAGTGACAATATACATAGCAGAACACCTGATCATTACAATTTAATTTTTTTTAAATATTTACCCAAATTTGGTGTCGTTTTAGAAACATTCTAAAACTCACAGAAAACAAACCAATCTATTTTCATTCCTGAAATTTATTATCATTACTATCATTTTTATTATTGTTGTTGTTTTTGTTGTTGTTGTTGTTGTCGTTGTTATTTTTATTATTATTAATTTTTATCTTGTTTCAGTTACAGCTGTTTCGATAGTGAATGCTGCATTTTACACAAAACTAATTACACGTTCGTAATGAGTGTACATATTAAAGAGTAGAAGCACCAAACAGCTTTCTACATTGCTTATCAATGTTTATAGCAATTTAAATTCTTTAGATTTTGCCAATAGATGTCGCTACACCAACTGTATGCTGTCTTAGCAAAACTCTTGCAGACTAAACATGTCTGTGCAATTGTCGTTATTTAATTTCTAATGTTTAAAAAGAAAATGGTGAAAATTATAGTGACAGAAAGATGCATGGCACAGTAGTTAGAGCATCAGGCTCACAATCACGAGGTAGTGAGTTCGATTCCCGGGCCGGGCTGTGTGTTGTGTTCAGAAAAGAAAAAATGGTGTAAAAGCTGTACAACAACATGTAGTAAACGAATATGAAAAACATGCGCGCTCGCGAACGGGGGTTCGGGGAGAGGACTCGGAAAACTCACGTCGTTAGACCATGACTTTTCAACTCTAGTATTTGACCCGGGCAAAATAAAATTTTAAAGAGTGTAATAGGTGTACATGTCCTTTAAACTCTACAGTTTGCCTAAAG
>NC_068999.1:43951080-43952373 GCF_001194135.2 Octopus bimaculoides
TATATGCACATGTATATATATTTTCTTAAAAAAGAAAATTACTGGGGGTCGATTCATTTGAATAAAGTTTCTTCAATGTGGTGCCCCAGCATGGCCCCAGTATAACGACTGAAACGATCGAAAGATAGGCGATGAAGTAGTTTGTCCGATGTTGTAACGACTCGGACAATTTACGGTTCTCAAGCCACGACAATATATTACGCGCGAAAGAACTGAACTTCATAAAGAGACGCAGCTTGAAGGAATTATCTCCCTTGGAATCACTGACGCCATATTGTCGTTTCCTGAGAATTTATAGCCAGGAATAATGATGGAAAATACATAGATAATCAGCAATCATGTTCTATTATTAGATTACCAAAAATGAGTTCAGCTTTGTCGTTATTATACCAAACCCGAAGGCATTCGGTCGTAAGACATTTCGTCTGTAATTAAACAAATAAAATAATCACCGCCCAAAACAGACGAAACATAATTTGAAATTTACAGAGAAAATATATTCAGTAAAATTACAAAACGAAGAAATGGAAGAAAAATAAAATTGGAATTATTGACACAAAGTGGTTGTTAAGAGAAAAGAGAAAAAGCGAAAAATCACTGCCAATACAATGTATGCGTCTAATGGAAATTCTCTGCCAGTTTTTCATTTTTTTTTAATTGAACAAAACACGCAAGACGTATAGCGAGTGATTCCTATATTTGTTTACCCGTTAACAATAAAAACAATTAGATTCGAGACATTAATTTTCATAGTGCTTGTGAACCTACAGGTTATTAGTGTATTTTCTAGATTATTTGCATCATTGTTTCGTTACTGCTGCTGCTGCCACTACTACTACTACTACTACTACTACTACTACTACTACTACTACTACTACTAGTACTAATTTTTTGCTGTTGTTGCCGTTCACGGCATTGTCATCATCATCATCATCATTTTCATCATCGTTATTACTACTACTACTACTATTACTACTACTACTACTACCATTATTAACATTACTGATACTATTAATGTTGTTAGGACTAATATTATTACTATTATCAGTCTTATTAGTCACCATTTTTATTCTTACCGTCATCACCATCATAATCATCATCATCATCATTATTATTATTATTATTATTATTATTATTATTATTATTATTATTATTATTATTATTATTATTAGTGTGTGTGTGTGTGTGTGTGTGTGTGTGCGTGCGTGCGTGCGTGCGTGCGTTTCATTTTTCGAGTGGTAATAGTAAAAATTTATTGCCATCGGTCTGATTCACGAAGAGAGTGAGAGAGAG
>NC_068999.1:43952400-43953094 GCF_001194135.2 Octopus bimaculoides
AGAGAGAGAGAGAGAGAGAGAGAGAGAGAGAGAAAGAAAGAGAAAGAGAGAAACGGAATTTAAATTAAATTTTTAATCATTGATTTCAATGAGTTTCTAAATTCGAAATCTCTCATAACACCAAATGTCGGTCGGGTCGGGTCGGGGCAGGACTTGGCTGGGGGAGTGATAGAGTTTAAGAGTGAACATAAATGTAAAAACCGCAGTAACTGACAACTGGAGACGTGTAGTTAGTTGTTTGGTAATTTTTAGTTTAGCTGGATTGCTATTAATACTAATATTTCGATGGAATATTTTCTGTAGAATCTCAACGACAACGGAATCGTTATTTACATTTGACGGATATTTGTCCTCATCTTGTTTGTTGTTAACACAACGTTTCGGCTGATATACTCGCCAGCCTTCATCAGGTTATCTTGGGGAAATTCAAAACCTGGGTTCTCATTCCTCAGATATTTTTCAATGTTATTATTATTATTATTATTATTATTATTATTATTATTATTATTATTATTATTATTATCATTATTATTATTATTATTATCATTATTATTTAGGTCACTGCCTGGAATCGAACACGGAATCTTGGGGTTAGTAGCCTGCGCTCTAAACCACTACGCCATATGCCCAAGGGCAATCCATCATTCTCTTTTGCCGAACCGCTAAGTTACGGGGACGTAAACATACCAGCATC
>NC_068999.1:43953194-43953967 GCF_001194135.2 Octopus bimaculoides
GTGTGTGTGTGTGTGTGTGTGTTATATACATATATGTATGTATGTTTATGTATATATATATATATGTGTGTGGAAACCTAATTATATTCTCAAATCAGTTATAAGTTACAGAACTGACGAAGATAGACGTCAGGAAAGCACTATGTCTATTATACATTGCATGAAAATATACCTGATTCGCTACATAAGCTCATAGGTTTCAGTCTATACAAGATAATCAATGAATGAGTTATCTCCTTCATTCATGGAAATTATAGCAACGAACGGGATCGGCTTTTTCATCTCAAGGATTTTCTAAAAATAGACACAGAATATTTAGAGATTTTTATTTTAATTGTGAAATGAAGAGGAGCGAAATGTTTCAGTAGTACAAGAATTCTGGTTAGAAGATAAGGATGGGTTCTTATCGAAGTTCAAGGAGGAATTTTAATTTGATACCCAAAGAGAAAAAAAAAATAAAACAATTGCTTAAAGAGAAGGAACTAAAAAGCAAACAAATAAACGCTGAGATCCAAGAGAATTAAATGAAAGCATTGATGAAGGAACCTCAATTATTTGTAGAATTGCGAAAGATGGCAGTAAAATTATTTTAATAATAAAATATGTGCAAAGACAAATTAAAAAGAAGTTAGTGTTCACTGCTTTACTCTACTGCTATATATATATATATATATATATAATCATAAATATACAGGGATTAGCATTGAGTTGCTTCTCCAACATACTGAAAATTTAGAAATAGCAGTCAAAGAACTACTGATTCTAAACTACAA
>NC_068999.1:43954416-43956313 GCF_001194135.2 Octopus bimaculoides
TATATATATATATATATATATATAAAAGCATGTACGTATTTGTGTATTGAGACACACAATCACTGATAAATTGATAGACAAACAGAGCAACAGATAAAAATCCATATTCAATCCTCGTTTTACGTTCGCCTTTCTATGATGGCAGGCGATGGGCTTTTTATTGGGCAATCGTGCACGAACGGATGCCATTTCTGTGGATAACCATTTCTAAATCGATTATTGCGACGCACAGAAATGCATGAACTCTACGTATTCAATCCTAGATATTGATCAAACCTAGTTACAAAAATATGTGTTTATATCTATAACAGTGGTTATCAACCCCTTATTTGACTTTGGACCCCTTTTGACTCCCGTTTTACTCAACTGGGCCCTTATAGTTATTCAATGTTAAAAAGATATCTTGTGATGTTCTTTTTATAACGAAATACTATGAGGAATTCTTTTATTCTTTTATTCTTTTACTTGTTTCAGTCATTTGACTGCGGCCATGCTGGAGCACCACCTTTAGTCGGACAAATCAACCTCAGGTACTATTCTTTGTAAGCTTAGTACTTATTCTATCGTTCTCTTCTTGTAGATCCTCTAAGTTACGGAGAACGTAAACACACCAACACCGGTTGTCAACCAATAGTGGGGCGACAAACACAGACACACAAACATATTTACATATATCAATGCCAACTGAGCTTTATCGAGTTCTCGAAGTATTCCAGCCATATTTGAACTTCAGGGCATCTGATCTACCTATGTGCTAAAAATCATTAAAATCGGTTGGACGGTGTGGGAGGAGTTAGAATAACCCCAAACACACACTCAGACAGACATTCATATATAGACATTCATATATAGACATTCATATATAGAGAGATGTAAATATGTATGTATGTATACATGTTTGCTGGTTTGTATTATAGCATGTGTAGCTGTATATATGCATGTATGTGTGTGAATGTTTGTATGTATGTATGTATGTATGTATATATGTATGTATGTATGTATGTATAAATGTATCATATTGAAAGAAAAGGTGATAATCGCGAACAATCACAAAAGTACTAAAATCAATTGACGGTTGTAGTGCGGTGCTTGATATTTTAAACTGAAAGAATTTCCTGCTTGTTTTGATGTGTCAATCGGTTTTGTTATTTGATTTATTTTGAAAAGAAAAAAAAAATTGCTGTGAAAGTTTTTGAAGATGGCACGTTAGGGTTGGCGATAAAATGTGTAAATTTTGCAGAGAAATCACAGACAAATGCTTATCATCCATCATCTCTAGTTTCACAGAATTTCACAGCTGAAGATTCCGTTACTGAAAGATTCAAAACACACACACGCACTGACAGGCACGCACACACACACACACACACACACACACACACATAGACACACACACACACTGGTACATGTATAAATAAACATGTTCAGCGTACACACATCCACACGCACAGACACTCACATACACATAGACACACACACAAACGTACACACATATACACACAAATACACGTTTCTCTATGCATGGATATTTGTATGTCTACGAGAATACACACATATAGACACACACAAACATATATACATGCTTATGTCCATGTTATTATATGTAGATATGTATGAATGCATATATATATATATATATATATATATATATATATATATATATATATATATATATATATATATATATAAGTTCAAAAAAAGGAAAAAGACAAAAAAACAATAACAAAAAACAACAACGTAAGGACGTGATACAGATAGTGTTACTAGACGCTCGGGAAAAGAAAGAGAGAGAGTATGACGTTTCGAGTGGAGCTCTTCGTCAGAAACAAGGAAAGTTCAAAGAAGGGAAAAATGGAGGAAGAAAAAAATCGCCACCGATGTCCACGAGGTTACATAT
>NC_068999.1:43956600-43958484 GCF_001194135.2 Octopus bimaculoides
ACACAGAATTATTCATGAATACATGGGCAAAGTTTGTTCCCAGGGTACTCAGTGACGAATTACAATTACCTGCTAACCAACTACTGGGCAAAGACGGGCATCGGAAGTACCCCTCTCCTTTTCTACTATCCAGACTTGGCTCACTCGCTGTGTGACTTTTGATAGCTCTCCGCGATGAAGGAGAGCCTCACGGGCTGTCGTTTTGAAGTGGGAGACAGTGACAAAATTCTTCGATACCTTCATTTTACAGGACTTTCATGGGGCCTTTATATGATGTGGCTGGGGCCCACCAAGAAGTGCAATGAAGTTAGAGAATTCTTCCTTGAATGCGATTATAGTTTTTCACTTCTTTCGCCTCCATTTTTGGACACCTGTCTCCATGTGATCGGCTAGAAGAATTGTTAAAATACGTGGATATGTTCCTACTCCTCTTAACACGAAACCAACGCTATTATTAATTCACAAATAAAGAAAATGTCTGAAAACTTCTGGAATGAACTGTGTACACCTCTTATAAGAAATCGTTTTTGTTGTTCTTGAATTTGCTTTGCATCTGGGTTTCAATTCTTTCGAAGTAGAAGTTGCTTATTATCCTTCTACGGTCGATAAAATTAATTTAAATAAATCCCTGGTATGAAAGATTAGACTCCGCCTTAAATTTGTGTCTAGCATAGAACGCATTAGGATTACCATCATCGTTGTTATTGTTACCGTTTTACCCCAGGTCAACTCTGACTGAGCAGACCTGCCACCTTCGATCCAGAAGAATCCATCTATAATCTCTCCATTTATTTTGCGTATTAGAATCTAGGTTTCACGTGTCCTTCCATTTTTAAGAGAGTAGTGTAATATTTGACGCGTATTTCGTTTCTCTTTCTGAATTCTATCAGGCCAAGCGACAACATAGACGCTTACTACTTTTCCTGGTTTCTTTTTTTTCTTTTTGATTTGTATTACCATTATTTTTATTGTTGTTTTAATCAATTATAATGTTTTCTGTGGCTCATAATACACGGCTAAAACTCCGTCTTTCGAAGCGCTATTTAATCTTGTTACTACAAGACCTGCATTGCGTACCTTAGCAAAACACTAAAAACCACTCGGTTAATTCTTAATGCTTACTTAAGAAACCCAAAGTTTAGTACATCCTATTCCTATCCAGTGCTGAATACCAAAGTTAATTTCTGGTCACGCCACTGTAATCTCTTGAATAAATCTCGCAGGTTCTTTGGGCTAAGTTTTCTTTCCCTAGTTGCATACACACATATAATTCATTGCACCAATTCTTGGCTGATACCGAAATGCTAATAAAACCACTTACACTGATTAATGCATTGCAATACTTTGCGGTTTGTTTTGCTTCGCTGTTCTTTAAGTCTTTCCCTGGTTTCCGTCATTTCGCTGCGGCCATGAGGGAGCACCACCATCAAGGTCTTTGCTTAACTGTAACGACTCCCAGAACACAGTATTAATGTGAGACTGATACTTATTTTATCGATCGCTTTTTATCGATTAATGAATATTTTATCGTTTGGAGATAAAGGCACATGACTAAGCGCACCGGTTTACACCTACAAAATGCACATGTAGACGTATACACACACATACACACACTCTCGTATACATACACACACACACACACACACACACACATATACACAGTACTTGCACACACTTATACTTATACTATACGTACACATATGTATACATATACACACACACACACACACACACACACACACATATATATATATATATATATATATATCCATACATATACATAAGTATATATATATATGCATGTGCGAGAATACATATATATATATGTAAGTATGTACGTATGTATGACTTTATGTATGTAGGTACGTACGTATGCTATGTATA
>NC_068999.1:43958998-43959857 GCF_001194135.2 Octopus bimaculoides
GAATCGGTTACAATCTCGCCCGACCTGCTTTCAATATTAGGCAAATTTCCTTCATATCACACACAACTACTGCATGATCGCCTTTTTAAAAATAATAATAATAACAACAACACAACAGGAACTACATTTACGATAATATAGTCCTAGACTCACTTTTATCTGTAAAAATGTTTAAAAAAAAAAACTGGAATTTCTTTGATTATTGGTTCCACGATGAAGGCTGACCTGCAGCAAAACAATAATAACAATAACAACAATAATGAAAATAACAATTACAACATGACGATTACACATGAAAGAAGTTTCTACCTCACAATCAGAATAAAGATAAGATGAAAGCCGGTAAGTTGGAACTGATACCCTTTGAAAATTAATGTGTAGTTTGTCCGTTTTGTGGTGCACAGACGAATATTAGAGAATTAATATGTAAGTTAGTGTTATCATGTTCATTGTAGTGGATGTATGTAATGGCTAACTCGGAATAAATATGGTGTGTTAGAACAAAGAAAAAAATATATACTCAAACAGATAAAATGAGAAAGAAAAAAAAAGGGAAAACGATATTGAGAAATAAATATAATTACATATGTATATGCATGTATAGTTATATATATTTGTATGTGTATATATGTATACATACATAGGTGCATACTATATATGTATATATATATGTGTGTGTGTGTGTATGTGCGTATGTGTGCGTGTGTGTGTGTGTGTATGTACGCAATATACACTCATACATATATATACCCTGTATTTTTTGAGGTTTCGAGGTACAAGCAAGAGACAAAAGCTTCTATGTAACAGCATATTTATCATTTTAAGAAGTAATTAATATATATATATATGTATATATATA
>NC_068999.1:43960480-43962046 GCF_001194135.2 Octopus bimaculoides
ATGTCTGGTTTCCTATTCTCTATCTCATGGTCGCACTGAATCATAAAATCCCACAGGATGCCTTCAGGTTTGTGGTCGTACCAATTTTCTGCTCTGTCAAGTCCATACTTGTTGCAACGTGTCCAATGGACAAGCCTTGTCATATTAACGTGGTGTCTTTTACATTCCTTCTGTCCTAGTAGCGTACATTGGCTGGTAATATGCCATACGGTTTCACCGTTTTGTCCACAGATTCTGCACTTATCACTTTCTGATATGTTATCAGTTCTGTACTTTATGTAGTTTATTCTTAGAGCACGCTCTTGGGCATCACAGTTTAGAGCCTCCGTTTCCGGTTTTAAATCACTTTTAGTCATCCACAGTCAACTTTTTTCTCTGTCCGTCTGTCTTATCTTCAACATCCCTGTTATTATTATTGTTATTATTATTGTTGTTAATGTTGTTGTTGCTGTTATTATTAAGATTATTATTTTTATTACGTACATACAGATACCGTTGTGAGAAGAAAAATATACAGGTACGTACGTCTTATGTACATATCTATATATTTTTTTTTCATGTCATCAATAATCGATGAAAATGTTTCGTTAGACACATTCTGATATTTAGCTTTTGTGTAGCATTAAAGAGATGTTAGAAATATATATATAATCCAGGATTACATTAATTCACTGATGTTTATACAGCTGTGGCTTTGCAGTATTTCTTACACAATTTCGATATTTTGATATCACATGGCAGTGTACTAAACGAGAAGACAGATAAAAAAAAAGCAAGAGAAAAAGGCAAAGCATATTTATTTATTAATTCTTTTTTCAGCGCTGTGATCACATTGACAATAAACGGAGGCGGTGAAGCACGTTCAAATAATGTTTACCTTTTGCTTGAATGTTCCTTGCAATTCTGTCCAATCCATTTGATTGTAAATCTGCCTGTATTTTCTCATTCCGTGTAGAAATGGTCTCTAGGGAGAAACACGTTTTTTTTTTTTTTTTTTTGCAACGTGCGAAGAGAATAACAATGTGCGTTTACATCTGTTAAAATATTACAGCCAAAGCTTGGAGATCTTCTTTATAACAACATTAAATATATTCTTCGATACTTGTAGTTTTTGTGTGGTTGATACAAAAATTCGATAATTTATTTAATCTGTCTTCCGAAGAACAGAAAGAAATATGTGGACATAGGTGTCCTTTGATGAGGAGACATCGATCTATGAAACTTATCAAGAATATAATCTTTTGTATGTAAAAGTGTAACCCGCCGTACTCTCCCGATTTTGAACCAACGGATTTCCACCTCTATCGATCGCTTTCAAATGCTATGCGTGCAGTTTCGTTCAATACTGTTGCAGAATTGAGAGCTTGGTTGGATCAATTTTTCGAATCGAAATCGGATAATTTTTACCCACGAAGTATTCAAAATCTTGTTGAAAGTTGGGAAGAAGTTGTAAACAACATGGGCGAATACATTATTGATTAATTAGTTGTTATTTTTTTAATTAAAATTTTTAAAAAATTTAATTTAAAAACAACGGTGGGAACCTAGTTGCCAACTCAATATATA
>NC_068999.1:43962715-43968031 GCF_001194135.2 Octopus bimaculoides
GTAGTAGTAGTAGTAGTAGTAGTAGTAGTAGTAGAAGTAGTAGTAGTAGTAGTAGTAGTAGTAGTAGTGGTGGTGGTGGTGGTGGTGGTGGTGGTGGTGGTAACCTTGAATCATTTTCACCGCATGATGCGAAGAGAAGTGTAGGAGTCTGGATGCTGTGAAAATACCAGATGTTGCCGCCGCGAGAACGTCGTAAACGTTATGGTGAAAAGAAGAAGAAGCGGAGGGAATGAAATTTTAACTGCTCTATATTGATTTCATCAACGAAACATCTGTTGAAAATTAATAATGATGCTGTGGCGTAGACCACGGTGATTATTGTGGAGAAATCGAGAAGGAAATAACGATAACGATTGTAGTAGTAGTAATAATAATAACAATAATAATAATAATAATAATAATAATTATAATAATAATAATAATAATAATAATAATGATAATGATAATAAAAATATTAATAATAATAATAATAATAATAATAATTATTATTATTATTATTATTATTATTATTATTATTATTATTATTATTATTATCATCATTATTATTATTATTATTATTATTATTATTATTATTATTACGATTATTATAAAAATGGTGATGATGATGATGATGATGATGATGATGATGATGATGATGATGATTGCAGAACTTTAGTGGTTTTGAATATACATAAATGTGGGTGGGCATATGTATATATATATATATATATATATATATATGGCAAGGCAAGTTATGTACATGCGTATATTTTAGATTTACAAAACCGGAAACTAACTTTCATAAGTATAGACTATAGATACACTGAAACAAAATTTAATGGCATTTTAATCAAGATATTTTTTTAAGCGCATATATACCATTACATGTACATATATATTTATAGTATATAAATACATACTACATACATACGTAGAAATATATATACAGATAAAGTATAAAAAATATGCAAAGAGCTACGTTCTTTATTTATAATCACTACACATGTTTCGACGCATTTCTACACTCGTAGTTCATTGCTGAGATGTTGTGTAGTCATTATAATGCATCGAAGGAGCATAATACGCCTCCTCAGATGATAGTTGAAACAACGTCTTCGTTAGATCCAACATTTACTCAGCGTGAGAAACATGGTCAGTTGGTCGATCGGTCAGTCGGTGGGTCCTGTGATTCATAACATCGAGAGAAAGAAAGAGAGACAGAAGGTGAGAGAAGAAGAGAGAGGGGAGAAAGAGAGAGAGAGAAAGGGTGACTGAAAATGTGTGCATCTCTGATCATGAGCAGGAGTAGTTGACAGAACATGATATCTGTATGTTGAGAGAGATTCTTTGAATAAATGTAACAAAAGCAACGTTTGAAGGAAATCTTAACCATTTTTCATTCATTCCAGGGGTCCGCAAACAGGAAATAACAGTTGCTACCAAAGGACAAAAATCGTATTACACAGTGTAATTGTTGTATATAAATCATATTTCCTGATGTTAGCAATGTGGCAAAACCATTTTGAAAGTTACCCCTCATATGACAGGTATCCCACTGGTTTCGTTATAGATATATAACAAGAAATATCACGAATACGACCAGCAATAATTCAAATTTATTTGTAGAATTTAAGTAACAAAGTAATTGTATAATATTTGTATTTGTCTTTTATTCTCATCGAATTGTATGAAACTGGTAGAATTTAGTTTCAACAGACAATGTACCCAAAACTTAGAAAAACTAAATCACTACCAGCTTTGAAAAACTTGATTTCATCAGCGATAAAGATGTTTACCAAAGAATCGAGGAATTTTCAGCACTTTCTTGAAATGCCAACTTTTAAATAGACAGCATTGCGTTCAGTTTTAAGAAGTAGACAGAAAATGATAGAATCTAATTATCTTCGTATTCACCAATGTCACTTCACAATAATAATGTACGTTAAATACTAAACAGCATTGTAGTATTATTTAGTATTCTTTTACCAGTTCTACAGACTGAATGATGGCCATGATAGGCGCCACCTTGAAAAGATGATTTGATTGCGTATTTCAAAAGTATTATTTGACTCATCGTTTATTTTCTTTGTCTTGCTTCAGTCATTGGATTGCGACCGTTCTGGTACCGTCTTGAAGCGACCACACCACTTATTTATCGTTTTAAGTCTGCTACATATTCTGTCAGCTTGTTTTGCCGAACTGCTAAGTCACAGTGATATAAACAAACCAATACTGATTGTTAAGCAGGGTTAGGGTTAGGTGGGAGAACTAACACATGCGAAAAGACACACAGAAAAACATACACTCACACATATACATACATATGACAGGCTTTCCCACAGTTTCCGTCTAGGAAATTCACTGACAAAGCATCGGCCGGCTCGGAGCTATAATAGACGACATTTGCCTAATGTGTCGCGCAGTGGGACTGAACAGGAGACCACGTTTCTGCAAAGCAACCTCCTCAACCATTCTATTGACATTACATTGAACGAAAGGAAAAGTAAACCAAGACGAGATTTGAACCCAGAAATGCAGAGATAAAATAAAAAGCAACAAAATTAATTGCGTCCGATGCTCTACCGATTCAGCCATTTAGTGTTGAGTCTCTTCGTATTCCTGGAGACTGGTCGGAAAGGTCGGATAAAATATCTGGCTTTTCTGAGAGAATAGCAGTATTAAAAGAAGAGGAACTTGGTATAGATTTAGAAAGAAAATTTTAATAGGGGTCAGTAGTATCCATTATCTATATTAGGGGGTAAGTCTTTTGTGCAAGTATTCAAAAAAGAAAGAAAGAAAAAAAACGGAGAAGGAAAATATTTGAGATATAACAAATATTCTTTTCTACTTTAGGCACAAGGCCCGAAATTTTTTTGAACCCGGAAGCATGTAGTTGAGAAGCAATCTTCTTTCCACAGAGTCACACCTCTTCTACTCCTATACTCTTTTACTTGTTTCAGTCATTTGACTGTGGCCATGCTGGAGCACCGCCTTTTAGTCAAACAAATCGACCTCAGGACTTATTCTTTGTAAGCCTAGTACTTATTCTATCGGTCACCATAGATTAATTGTGACTTTTTCCTAGCCCAAATTTTGACTTTATTACCGGCCACCATAAATTATAAAATAATTGTGAATTTTTCCTAGCCAAAATTCTAACTTTATTACTGTGACTTTATTACTGGCCACCATAAACTAATTGCGACTTTTTTTTCCTAGCCAAAATTGTTACTTTATTACCGTGATATTTTTTTCCCTGCGACTTTATTACCGGTCACCGTAAAATCAGTAGCCAGCAAAACTCTGCAACTACCAACACCGGACCTCGTGACCAAAACACGTGACTTGGACATGTACAAATGTTTCTGCTATTCTCTGCCGAAAACACAATGTTTGTTATGCAGACAATGATTTTTTTTCACGACAGGAAAGATAACTAAAACATTCCTCTTACCTCCTCGTTGTTTGCATAATTTTTGTTTTCATTTTCAAACGCCAATAATTTTTTTTTTTTGTTTTTCTTTGATTTTTCTCCCATTGTTATATCAATTACATTACTTCCTGTCGCTTTGATGTTACTGTTCAGTTATTTTCTCTTTGGTGTGTGCGTGTGTGTGTGTGTGTGTGTGTGCGTGTGGATATGTGTGCATGTGTGTGTATGTTTGTGTATGTGTGTCTGTATGTATGTGTGTGTATGTGTATGTGTGTAAGTGCGCGTGTGTGTGTATATATGTGTGTGCATGTGTGTGTGTGTCTGTTTGTATGTGTACACATGTGAGTGTATATGTGTGTATGTGTGTATGTATGTGTGCATGCGTGCGTGATGCGTGCGTGATGCGTGTGTGTATGTATGTGTGTATGTGTGTGTGCATGTGTGTGTATATGTGTTTGTATGTGTGTGTGCGTGCATGTATGTGTGCATATGTCCGTGTATGTGCGTGTGTGCATATGTGCGTGTATGTGCGTGTGTATGTGTGTGTATGTGTATGTGTGTGTGCGTGCGTGTGTGTGTGTGAGAGAGAGAGAGAGAGAGAGAGTGTGTGTGTGTGTAGGTAATTGAAATGTTTTCCATGTGGATTTTTGATGTTGTTGCCGCCGTTGTTGTTGTCGTACTTGTTGATGAGGTTGTTCCTTTTGCTATTAAGGTTAAAAGCTATGCGAAACGCTGCAAAAATATGTAGGTCTGTGGTTGCTTTAAACAGCGGAAATAAATTAGATTGAAACATTTACAAGGCATTTGTTAAAACTAATAATAAACCGTCGGACGTGTCACGATTAAAGAGCAATTATCAAGTCCTAATGGGGAACCGTCACGGAAGTGTCGAGCATTTGATTCACTCCCTTATAGAAATATGCAGGACCTTGTTTGGAAAAGGTAGGAAACTTAATGAAGCCTCTATGTAGGATCCTGTGTGTGCACACTTAACTGTGAAGAGATGAGAAACAACGCCGAAAACATATTCTCTCTTAACTGATTGTTTAAGAAGTTACACCCAGAGAGTTTTTAATTCCCTGGATTTGGGAATTTTGAATTTACAAACTTTGATGGACATCTTAAAGTCAAACCAGCTTTCGCTCGGAAATTCCAACAATTAAATGTCGGCATTCTTGTTCTTTCGTTGTCTCCTTAACGCCACTTTTAGCTTTGATTAAACATGTCGTCTGCGTGTTTTTTAAAGACATAATGAGCGGAGATCTATATTATTAATGTCTCATTATTGTGGTCGGAAAAGATTACAGTGGTGTGATGTGACAGATCTGTCTGTTATATCTACCGGGAAAGGCAATCATGCTGAATCTCCGATTTTGCATTCTGTTACCTCTCTCTAACTAGACGTCCATTAGTTTGCATTCCTTTCGTCATCAATATGCTCACTTTTACTTCATCTCTCTCTCGCTGTTTTTCTCTACCAATTTCTTTCTTCATAGATTTTTTCTTATTCTTTATCATTTCCACTTTCCGACTATCTTCCTCATTTATCCTAATGCGTAATCTCCTTCCCTTGAGCGCTCTTTTTTCCTAAAGAGGAAGAAACAAAGATAAGACAAAATGGTCGGATTTGTCGTTAAGAACACGAAAATTGGAAGAAAAAAATATTTATAAAATATGCGTGAATTATCTCCGCGTACACAAAATGTAAGTAAAAATTTATTTTCATTTGAGATTAAATTTTATGTAATTACTTTTTACTGAGCTTTTGTAAAAGTCTATCCATTAGCAAGACAACAAGCTGGTTCTTGGCAACTTTCAAAGATACATCGATCGTAAAACTCCTTCATGGGATGAGAGAAAGAGAGAGAAAGAGACAGAGAGAGAAAGAGAGAGAGAGAGAGAGA
>NC_068999.1:43968197-43970259 GCF_001194135.2 Octopus bimaculoides
GACGAGGAAGAGAATGAGGGGAGGAAGAGGAGGAGAAAGAAAGAAAGAAAGAAAGAAAGAAGAAGAAGAAGAAGAAGAAGAAGAAGAAGAAGAAGAAGAAGAAGAAGAAGAAGAAGAAGAAGAAGAAGAAGAAGAACAAGAAGAAGAAGAAGAAGAAGAAGAAGAAGAGGAAGAAGAAGAAGAAGAAGAAGAAGAAGAAGAAGAAGAAGAAGAAGAAGAAGAAGAAGAAGAAGAAGAATTCGTAAAACAATACCAATGAAACGGTCTGCAAACGATAAATTGCTTCCATAATTATTTAGGTATCAGCCAAATTTGGTTTCTAAGTCACTTTGTCATCCTGACGTAAGAACTCTTTAGACACAACATTGTAAGTGTTTTATAAAGGGTTTCATGATTTAAATGAATGAAAGCTTTCAATGCAATGACCCTCAGCGGCTAATAAACAAGACACTTCTTCTTCTTCTTCTTCTTCTTCTTCTTCTTCTTCTTCTTCTTCTTCTTCTCCTTTTTCTTTTCCTTCTCCTCTTCTTCTCCCTCTTTCAGTACCTCCTCACCCTTTTCGCCCTCTCACCGCTTACCGCATCTCCCCCTCCCCTTCTTCTTCTTCCACTTCTCTCTTCTTCTTCTTCTCGTTGTTGTTGTTGTTGTTGTTCTTCTTCTTCTTCTTCTTCTTCTTCTTCTTCTTCTTCTTCTTCTTCTTCTCGTTGTTGTTGTTCTTCTTCTTCTTTTCGTTGTTGTTGTTCTTCTTCTTCTCGTTGTTGTTCTTCTTTTCGTTGTTGTTGTTCTTCTTCTCCTTCTTCTCCTTCTGCCTATCCTCCTCCTCCTCCTCCTCCTCCTCCTTCTTCTTCTTCTTGATAGCATTGCACTTGTGTTGCTGTTGTCATTATTATTATCGTTGTTGATGTTGTTGGTGATGACGTCGTTGTTAACATTATTACGGCTATTATTATTATTATTATTATTATTATTATTATTATTATTATTATTCGTATTGTGGCTGTTATTATTTTATGGTTATTGTTGGTGCTATTTGCATTACCATTGTTCTTCTTATTTTCATTATTATTATTATTATTATTATTACCATTATCGTTATTATTGCTAATTTTATTGTTATCGATTTCATTATCAATATCATTATTATTATTATTATTGTTGTTGTTGTTGCTGTTGTCGTCGTCGTCATCATCATCATCATCATCAGCAACATAGTCGTCACTGTTGTAAAAATTTGATGTCTCGAGGTGATTCGTTCCGTAAATTGTGAACAGGGTTCGGTTTGTTTTCTGAACGAACACCACTTCACCGTTCTGCAAGTGAAACAATTCAATAGCGTTTCTCGTTTCCAGCGTCTTCACGTCTAAATAACTGCTCGCCATTGTAACCGCTAGTTTATGGAACACGCCTGTCATATGTGATTAAAACATTTGGGGAGAAAGAAGTAAAAAATAGCAACAAACACATTGTTGCTAATTTCAGCGAATCCCACAATTTCAATGGCACATTCATGGTGTGCCTTTGTTATGAAATTGCCGCTGAAAATGGCTGTTTCTTTTCAACGGAAAAGTCGTCGATGGCGTAGCACAGAAATAGAGAAAAATAGACAAGCATTTATATGCATATGGCTGTGCGATTGTGTCGAAACGTACATAAATACATACATACAAACTTAAATACAAACATAATACATAAATATATACATACATACGCCCACACATACATAAAAACATAAATGTATACACATAGTTATATCCAAGCGTATTCGTTTATTTATATATATGTATCACACACATTCACACACACATTCACACACACACACACACATATATATATATATATATATATATAGTATGCACATGAATACATAAATATATATGGATATGTGGGAAGTGGATGTATATATGCTAAGTACATATAGCTATACATATGTATATACGAATGTGCGTGTATATATATGTATGTCATTATATACATATACATATATATATATATATACAATTATACACATACTAGGCATATATATGTGTACATATATATATATATATATATATATATATATATA
>NC_068999.1:43972100-43975024 GCF_001194135.2 Octopus bimaculoides
TGTGTGTGTGTGTGTGTGTGTGTGTGTGTGTGTGTGTGTGTGTGTGTGTGTGTGTGTATGTAGGCGCCAGTGTTAGATGTTGTGTGTGTTTGTTATTATGAACGTTTCTGTTTGTCTTCTGTTTGAGGTTTGTGTATGTAACTCATACGCACAGATACTCCTCAATATAAACCTTACACACACGTACATATAAGCACACACACAGACCAACAAACAAACAAACAAACACACAAGCTGAAACACAAACATCAACAACGTTGTTTCTTAATATACAGGTTCGTCTGCGTATAAGGTTGTATGTCGGTGTGTGAATTTATGTGAACGTGTGTGTGTCTGTTCTTGAATGTGTGTACCTGTGAAAGTACTGATCTTTCCGTAACAGAATCGTTAACTATACATATATACATGCATGCATACATACATACATACATACATACTTCCATAGATACATAAATATATACATACTTATATACATATATGCAATCAAACATACATACATATATGTAAACAGACATATATACACACATACGCATGTGTTATAATGAATGATATACACATATATATTAGTAGCTGGTATCTTTATACTGTGTACATTAAATGATGTTTATCTTTCGCTGGAATGAGTACTTTTTTTTTGTTGATGTTACGTTAACAGAAAAACAAACTATACATACATACATACATATATATATATACATACATACATACATACATACAGGTACATATGCACGTGTATATATATATATATATGTATACACACATGCATATGTACCTGTATATACGCGTAATCCCTCACACATATATATAGAGATGTGTCTATACACATATATATGTTCGTGTGAGTGTATATATATATATATATATACATACATACACACACTCACGCGCGAGCACACACACACACACGCATATATATATCCTCACACAGGTACACACACACACAAACACTCTTGGCCATGCTAAATGCCATTGATGTGGAACGAACTCAGATAGGTCATTAGACCATTTTAAGTACCATTCATTCTATTTTATTGTTTGCAGCCACTCAAGCAAAGAATTCGGAAGACTCGCAAGTCCTGGTGACGCTGAGATAAACCTGTTATTATGTATGTTCCTGCTTAAAATCATTGCAATCATCACCATTTCAAAATTCTACGATCAATACATCTCTACATTCTGGCCACACCATCATTTCCGAGTAATTTTTTTTTCCCACTGAATGGTTTGGTAATACTTGATTTAGATATTTCCCCCTACAGGATTCAAATCGAATTTTTCTTTTCAATCATTTCTGAACCGATAGAAGATTAAATAAAATACCAGTCGAGCACTGGTATCGATGTAATTGATTAGCCCCATCCTTGCAAATTTGCTAGCCTTGTGCTAGAATTAGAAAGAGTCTTTAAGAAGGTGGTGAGCTGACTGAATCGTCAACACATCGTCAAAATGTGTTACGTCGTTACCTTCCGGTTCATTACTTCCGGAAAAAAAAAGCAGATAAAAAGAACGCCATGTTTATCATTGGATTTCATCTTTTTAGAGATCGATAAAATAAAGTACCAGTAAAGTACTGGAGTCAAATTTCTGGCTTTGTACCAAATTTATATTTCTTGTTTGTGTTTTCTATTGTGCGTTTTTTTAAAAGCCGGATTAGCAATGAAAGAACAATCTATGTAGTTAATATGTTAAAGCTTGCAATCATAACACTGAGCTACTTTCATTTTCACTTTCCGTTATCAGTTTCAAATCTCAGTAGAGGTCATCTTTGTTTCGACAGTAATGCTTCTTTCATTTATTGTCTTATCACAGATCAGTCGAGTAGGAACAATGTAAGGAGTTACTAGATATACTAAAATTAGCAGACAATTTACTGAATTGCTTCCATTTTCTATTACAAGTTTAAAATCCCAGTGGAGGCCACCTTGTCTTCCTTTATTATTTTAAACAATTTTTTTCTAAATCAATCACAATGAAGTAATTAATATAGTCATTAGATTTACCAAAATTTGCGAAGAAATTAATAAACGGCCCTCATTCTTTACATCTTACAGTCATAAAATCTGAACTGAATATTTAAATTTTAAATAGATTATTCTGGAAAAGCAGAGAAGATGTACACATTTGGAAAGTTTTATTAAGTTACCAATTCCCAGGGATTAACAACATCTAATATAATATCAATTAAATTATTTTGTAGTACTTGGGTAAAAAAGAATTCTACTTAATAAATAAAGACGCCATTTACAAAATACACATATGACAGATTGCAGCATTTATCACCAATAATCACTTATTAACAGATTTTTATTGAAGACAGATCCAACACCATAATCCTTTTTATCAACATGAAACCATAAATCTGCACTGAAATGAAAGTATTATAGACATACCAATATAGCATAGAAATGAAAATGGAAAATCGAAAGATGTAAACTTTATAACTCAATCAGTTACATAGTCATACATGTACGGCACTTTATCGACACTTGACTATGCATTTACTACGCGGAGTCATTACAAGACTACATACAATAATATACAGATCGCGAAATGAAACTAATGAGAAAACGTTAGAAATATGTATGATTTGCATATTCCTTTTTCCACTCCTTGTTTAGATAGTATTAAATTTACTAATTATTGTTCTAAAGCATATTCTTTGACGATAAACCTTTATAGCGCTTGTCAAGACACCTTTCTTTTCTCTAGTTGTAATTCCATCTTCGACTTAACGGACGTCCTTTTGTTGTCTTTTGTTGCTTTATTATTTCACAGCTGTCATTTCTATTTGCTTGATGTCTTAGCGAGCAAACGAAACATTCTCACAGATCCAGTGAAAAGCGACATGTTGAAAATGCCAACTGCTAAATTAAATAGATACACGCACACACATATACAGATATATATACATACATACATATATA
>NC_068999.1:43975204-43976199 GCF_001194135.2 Octopus bimaculoides
ATATATATACGTATACATCATATACATCATAAGTTAGGGATTTTGAAGAGCCTCTTTGGGCTTCTGTTTGTTTTTATTATTATATTTTGTTAGGTTGTTTTCGTTCATCATTGACAATCGAAATTGTATACTGACGTGCAAAATGTTGAAAGCCGATAATTAACAGCTTTCCTTCTATTTTCCTTAAGATTTTGTATTCAGTTGCTTTTCGTATGAACAAAGGCATTCATAACATATTCTTTCTTTTCACAAAAGCTCAGAAACAAATTTCATCTTGGTTTTAGAGAAAGGAATATTTGTTTTAAAATTCCATTTCTAAATCTGTAGAATTGTTAGGATGGAGTGCGACTTACCTAATATTACTCGAATAGTATATAAGTCTGTTCTTGGTGGGTTGGGCTTTCGTCTATCCCAGGAACTGAACTCAGTATCTGAAGCTAGAAAGCTTCACGATACTACTATAGTGCCGAGATTGCTTACAGCGGTGACTTGTGTTAAGGACCACGACAGATCCTTACGGTGATACTCAGGTAACGAACAGGAAAAGCATCACTCAAATTACATTTTCTGGGCCACCGAAGTCGCCTTTATATTTCATAAAACAAATTACTCGTCAAATTACTCGTCAAATTACTCGTCAAATTACTCGTCAAGCACTAGGGTCGATGCAGTTGACTAACGTTTTCCCCTCGGTATTGGGTTAGGAAAGCCTTTTGTTAAAATACAAAAAGTTACCGAGGTACTTGATCTTAGATGTCCCATGAGATTGACAGGCGTTACTCCATTAGACCGAAGTGAGACTTCGATTTCTCTCTCTACATACTAGAAATCTTAGCGAGAATTTTATGTTGTTGACGTCATAAGAATTTGGAAACTTCAAGTAAGTGGAATGATCATTTCTATATATGAAGATGTGTATATAATACACACAAACACACACACACACACACACACACACACACACACACACACACACACACACACACACACACACA
>NC_068999.1:43976417-43977361 GCF_001194135.2 Octopus bimaculoides
TATATATATATATATATATATATATATATATCTGTGTGTGTGTGTGTGTGTGTGTATGCAAATATATATATATGAATTTATATATATATATATATATGTATATGTACATTATATACATATATGTATGTGTGTATATGTGTAGATGTATACGTATGTGTTCGTATATTCATACATATGTGTGTGCATATTTGTGTGGGTGTTGATTTAGATTTACATACATGCGTACATGCATCATACATAGACATACACAGACAAACAGACACATATACACAAGCACACACACACACACTTACACACACACGAATACACACACATATATATATAAAACTGGAATATACTGGAAAAAAGTTTTTAAAAAAAAGAGATATCGAATATAATGATTTTATGGCGGAACATTGAAAACCAAGTTTGCAGCAGCCGCATCCCTCGTATTTGAATGGATCACACAAATTTTCAGATATTTATTGATGTTGTCGATGTTTTTATTATTTTCCAATATGTTATCACAGAAATTTATATGTTAATTTATTTAAATTTGGCTTCTTAAACATGCGAAAATTAAAATATCAATTAATTATTTGCCTTCGTTAAGATATCTCTAAGATATTCCTTGAACTTCTGTATTCATAATCCTTTAATATCGATTCCTCTTTCTGTGGGTAGCGTTGATACTGTATGTTAATCAAACGCTACAGAATGTTAGTGATTGTTAAAGAGATGTTGCGGTGGGAGCGTTTTTCTCTCATGACTCAAACGCAGAAATGCTTAAATGCGCAGCCGTTCATAAATAGCAAACGAAACGTGTGTTACATCATTATTTTAACCCTTTCCTTATTATAAAATTTGTTTGTTCTTTTTTTCCTTTGTTTCAGGCATTGGACTGCAGCCATGCTGGAGCACTGCCTTAAATGGGCCTTTAACGAACGAAACCACCCAGTACTTAT
>NC_068999.1:43977791-43978403 GCF_001194135.2 Octopus bimaculoides
TATATATATATATATATATATATATATATATATATATCTTAGCTTATCTTATCTTTTATTGTTTCAGACATTTGAATGCGGCCATGCTGGGGCACCGCCTTGCATTTTTAGTTGAATGAATTGACCCCAGTACTAATTTTTGTAACATCGTACTTATTCTATCGGTTACTTATGACGAACCGCTACTTTACGTGGGCACAAACACACCAACGCTCTTTGTCAAGCGGTGGTAGTGGGAAAAAGACAGACATAAAGATATACACACACATAGATATATAACCGTATATATATATATATTTGCATTGAGAATTACTTCCCATCACCAACCGGTGGTTGTCACGCTGATGACGGGTCAATACCCCGGGCTGTGTGTATCGCGTCAGGGTCGAGATGAGACTGATGACTTCCCTGTGCAAATACTGATAGGGCACAGAAAGTGTGTTAATAGCCAGCTGGCGGAGATAGCTTCCTGTGGCTACAAGCTACAGTAGCATCAACTTTTATGGGTTAACCACATTTAGGTGCCAAATATACTTCACGATGTCGTGCTACTACTGTTTATACCTCGCTCAGCGATTAATTATTGCATATATATATATATATATATATATA
>NC_068999.1:43978852-43981976 GCF_001194135.2 Octopus bimaculoides
TGTGTGTGTGTGTGTGTGTGTGTGTGTGTGTGTGTGTGTGTGTGTGTGTGTGTAAGTGCGGTGGTTGGAACCATAGCATTTCTTTTTCAGATATCTGGGGCTGGTACGAAAAAGGGAGGTAACTACATTCTGACAGAAGGCTTGGATCTCTGAATGTTTACGACAGAGTGGACACAGGTTCAGCCATAGACATCGGATTAATTCTACCACCCAATCACAGAAAGAGACCCTCTGCTGGGTTTCCACACACTTTACTTCCCGTTCTCCAAATCGTACTCACAAGGCTTTACTCGATCCGATGCTATAATAGAAGAGACTCGTCTAAATTACTGTGTAATAGGATCGAACAGGAATCCTCAAATTTGCTAAGTAAGCATCTGAGCACGCAACTACTACTATCCACCCCACCGCCCCATGCTGATCCCTTCCTAACCACAGACCCATCTCAATCTACTCCAGTATTCTATCGTTGTCTGACAGCTGTGACCTTTCCTCGATGCATCCTTAAAATTTTCAGAATATTTCGCTTTCTTTACTCTCTTTCTCGTTCTTGCTTCTAATTTTTCCGGTTAATTTATTGAAATAATCCTTTCGAAAGATTCCAAATTTAACGTATTTCAATTATTCATTTGGGTTAATTATTCTTATTTCATTAAGCAACTTTTCAATTAATTGTTTCTCGTAATTATGCAAAAATTTCTGAAAGAATATTGCAATCGAAATAATGATTATTACTACATGGTTATAGAAAAGCTATCGTCTTCAAGTTTCAGTTTGTAGAAATGGAAGAATTGGTAAGGAACTGATACGAATGCTTGGCTGTATTTCTTTCTGTTCCTCTGAGTATTCTGATTTCAAGTCAAGGTTGTATACGCGCAGATTGTATTCATTTCTCAGCGTTGATGGAATACGTACAAGTCATATACAGGTCGATTCCAACAAGCGCTTTTAAAAATCAGCTCCTTTATATTTTACCGAATTGAGCCAATATCTACGTGATCGTGTGATCACATGATTGACCAGACAATTAGATGTTGTTATACATCACTGGTCATAATGCTCTTTGTGTCCTTTTAACTTTGGAATAATGTCACCCCACTGGCTAGGCGATCAGACCAACATTCCCTCTGATAGGAAAGCTAGTCTGTCGCACGGCCACCCCTTTACAGATGAGTGTACTGGAACGACGTAAAACGAAGTATTTTGCTCAAGGACACATTGCGCAGCCGGTCTGGGAATCGAAATCACGATCTTCAGATCATGCAACCGCGCTAACCACTAGGCCACGCGCCTTCATTATCGGGTAGTGGTTCTCAACCAGGGTCCATATAAAATTTTATTGTGAAAATTTGTATAATAAATTGATTATTCTTCTTAATGTTTAACTAGAAAAATAAAATAAGGATTTTTTTAAAACATTGAATGGCTATGAAGATCCACCCGGGTAAAACAGAGACCAAGATGGTCCATAGATGAAAAATGTTTGAGAACCACTTCCATAAGACAATATTCAGTAATGAAACAAAAGCAAAACAAAATATAACGACCGGTAATGAAATAAAAGAGCTCAATTGGGGATTTGCGTAATAAAAATGTTTTTATTTTCGTTGTTTTCCTCGCAGTACTTTCTCCTTTTTGCGTACTCAAATTGTGTACAGAAGCGATTAACTGATATTAGTAATAGGGTATCTCTCTACAGCTTACAGCAACGAGTTCCACTTGTCTCCATGCTAAACAATTTATCTCATCGGCGGGCATTAACATTGTGAATGCTGCAGTTTGGTCGTTTCTCACACTTTTCTTGAAACAGCAAACGTCGTGAGAACCTGTGGTACCAAGCAGTCAGTCAGTCAGTCAGTCGGACGGTCTGTTATCGCTGTTGGCTATGTTTTCCTTTTATTGTTTATAAGAGTTGTTTAAGTTGGAAGAAAATGGTATTCGACGCTGCCTGGAGGTAAAACAACTATTCAAGTATCCTAATTTGTTGAACTAATGCATTACATCAGTGTTCCTAGGCATATGCGCATATATATATATATATATATATATATATATTTCAGGGATGTTCTCTTCTACTTTAGAACATGAAGCATGTAGTGTTTGATGTTTTCATAAAGATAGCAAGGAATTTTGTTGTGAGAAATTTTTCCCTGCAGTATAAAAGTCTATTGGATGTGATGCAATACCCAAATGTTGACCTTGTTTACATGACTATATTGACTCTGTCTATGCAGTGGAGTCATGTGAAAGACCAGGTCGTAGTTGATGCAACGAACATTTTGACAACAAATAATTTATTTTATAAGTTAACTATCTTCGCGTGATTTTAAATGGCTTTATATGTGTCTTCCACAATGCAATCGGGTTCGCTTCTATATACAGTTTCCGATTCAGTCCCTTGCATGGCATGGGGCCTTCGACATCTTCCTCTTCACTTATCCATGTTTTGCTCATTAATTCAGGCATGTTGCCTGTTCATTTTTTACCCAGCCACTATTTCTCCGACGTGTTCCTTATATTATGCCCTCAATTTTCGGGCTGTTCTTCACATGGTAAACGACTTGGAAGAATTTTACTGTTTGGCTTTAAAAGCTGCTAAAGATGCAAAAGAGCAACAAGTACGAAGTAAATACGACATTGTTAATATGGCAAGCGCAAGAGTGGCTCTGTGGTAAAAAGCTTGCTTCCCAACCACGTGTTTCCGGGTTGAATCCCACTGCATGGCACCTTTGACGAGTATCATCTACTGTTGTCTCGGACCACCAAAGCCTTCTGAGCCGATTTGATAGACGGAAACCGAAGGAAGCCTATCGTATGTATGTGAATATATATACTTTATCGATAAAGCTGCAAAAGACATCACAAAAAGAACTTTTTCCCAGAATTTCACGTACCCGTTCGTTTTGGCTGAGAATCAACCAAAGCCGTCCGACGAACAGGAACGTGAAACCCTGAGTTACAGTTTTTGTGATGTCGTTGTAGCTTTAGTAACGAACCATATTACTCTACCTCAGGTATTCGAGTACAATCTGTTCCACCTTGTTTAACGTTTATGTGCTTACTCTGTTATACACATACATATGTATATATATATATATATATATATATATATATATATATATAT
>NC_068999.1:43982625-43983215 GCF_001194135.2 Octopus bimaculoides
CGTGTTTCAAGAAGTATTGGGAGTTCTTGTACAGGAGCGATCGAGGTGGGGCGGGGGGCAATTGAATGTATTCCATTAGAAGGGGGGGGGGAATTTCATTAGCGTTCGCTTCGTCTATTATGTTTCTTTTAATTTATTTCACCGCATCTCTACATGGACAACAGCATTTAGCCTGGACATATAAATGCATACAACAGACCGACATACATATACTAACCTGGTCCTCCTCCTCACCCAATTCTTCTTTTTTCTCCTCCTCATCCTCTTCCTCCTTATCCACCTCTTCCACTTCTCCTTCGTCCTCCTCCTCCTCCACTCCCCACTTCTCATCATTCCTATCCTCTTCTCACCCTTCTTCGATCCTCACAATGTCCCACATCCTTTCTTTCTATTTTTCTTTCTTTCTTTCTTTCTTTCTTTCTTTCCTTCTTTCTTTCTTTCTTCCTTACTTTCTTTCTTGTTTGCTTGCTTGCTTGCTTGCTTTCTGCATACATATATGTACACATACAGGATGCACACACACACACACACACACACACACACACACACACACACACACACACATATATATACACACACACACACACACA
>NC_068999.1:43983225-43984648 GCF_001194135.2 Octopus bimaculoides
ACAGACGGACAGGCAGACAGATAGATAGAGAGATAGATAGATAGATAGATAGATAGATAGATAGATAGACAGATAGATAGATAGATAGAATGAGAGATAGATAGATAGATGGATACTCATTTATATATATGTATATGTTTGTGTGTGTAAGTATGTTTCTATGTACGTTTTTGTGTATGTATGTGTATGTATGTATGTGTGTGTGTGTGTTTGTGTGTGTATGAATGAGTGTGCGGAGAAAAATAATCCTCTCCTGTCCACTTTGTAACTTCTGGAATGTTCGACAAAAACCACATTAGTGTTCGTCATTTTGATAAATTGTATTTGACCACTCCAACAATTGACCACTCCAACGAATGACCACACCATCAATCAACGTGTACGAGTGGACGTTTGAATATGTGTGTGTGTATATACGTGTGTGTGTGTGTGTGTGTGTGTGTGTGTGTGTGCGTGCGTGTGTGTATGTATATGTGTGTATGTGAGTGTGCATGTGTATGTGTCTGTGTGTGAATGATTGTTAGGAGATCATTGTATACGGAATGCGTCTTTTATATGCGTCTATTTGTGTTGTTGTTGTTGCTGTTGTTGGCAGTGATGGTAGATTTGCCGTCATTTAGCCACAGGTCACCTCTCATTGACCAGATCAATGACCCAACGCATTTCTACTAAGAAGATTTCTTCTTCTTCTTCTTCTTCTTCTTCTTCTTCTTCTTCTCCCCCTCCTCCCCCTTCTTCTTCTTCTTCTTCTTCTTCTTCTTCTTCTTCTTCTTCTTCTTCTTCTTCTTCTTCTTCTTCTTCTTCTTCTACACACATGAAATGGACTCTCGAACGCAGGAACGCTATGAAAAGATCTTAGAAAACTGCCTAGCCTGGCGCTACAGAAAACTGAACCATGTACCTTTCAAATTCCGGCCAGACATACATGGTTTGATTCTTTGTGGAGGTTGCATAAACTCTTTCCTAAACCCTCTTCACAAGGTTCCTGCGTTTGAGAATTCCTTTATTTTCTTTAGAATACCAACTCAATCGGCGCTTTTATGTTACTTTACAGCAAACACACAGGCAAATATATACAAACATACATATATACACACACACATACACACATATATGATTTTTAGTTTTAGATATGGATTCAGAGAATGGTGTGGCTACCACAGAAATCTCTTCTAACGGAGTCGGTTATCAGATCACTTAGCAATCAAGTACAGAGACGTGCAGTGCAGAGTGTCCATGCAGCTGAGATCCAAAAGATCTGAACAATGAAATTACTTCACGAGGGGCATATAAACCGTAAAAAGTCAGGATGTATGAGATACGGATATATTTGTTTAACCATTTGATATCCTTAGGATTACGGCTGTTTCGCAGCTTTCTTCACGTAATAATAATAATTATATATATATATATATATATATAT
>NC_068999.1:43984797-43986055 GCF_001194135.2 Octopus bimaculoides
ATATATATATATATATATATATATATATATATATAAGAGATGATAAATATGAATATAAATTAGAAGAGAAAGAAATACAGGGACATACAAGGAGAGAGTTATGGGGTCGGAGACTTATTTACCAGAGAAAATTTGTCTGTTTTAATAGTAACAGAGAGAAAATCGTGTCAGTGAGATATTAGTTAGACCGGGTAGGCGGAGTTTTAAAACTTAATGACAAGTCGTCAGAATTGATATTGGAACAAACTCACATCCAATTACCGTACAAATCTCTAATTAACAGAACAGCTTTAACATCAAACTTGAAGCCCATCCGTCATGACAGATGTGTCTTGGCTGTAATTTAAGAGAAGGTTCGTCAACAATATGCAATTGCGATATACAATTACTGTTTACTTGAGAATGCTTTCCACTTAGCCGTGCACAGCTTTCAACGAGAATCATTCGGTGAGAGTCACTTTGCTATTTCTAACTCGTGGCTTTCGACAAACAATATTCAAAGCTATCATCCTTCTCGTTTAACCTTGATTACGTACTACGTAGGCATGGTGTTTCTATGAGAGACTCTAAGTATAGAGTGTGGTAGCTAGTGGACAGATTGGATTTACAAAGTGTGTGTGTGTGAGGTGGTGCTGGTGGAAGTGGTGGTGGAAGTGTGTATGTCAGTGTGTGTCGTCATCATAATCATCATCATCACCTGCTGGCTGAATCGTTAGGAAGACGGGTAAAATGTATAACGGCATTTTGTCTGCCTATGTTCTGAGTTCAAATTCCGCGCAACTCGATTTTATCTTTTCATATTTTAGGAATCGATAAAATAGATATCAGTTGAGTACTGGCGTCGATGTAATCGATACGCCCTTCCCCACTAATATGCTGGCCTTGTGCCAACATTATTGTCACTTTCGCCTCCACAATTTGACCTCTTCTCCCCATTTTTGGGTTATAAACCACTTTGAACTCAGCATAAGCATCAAGGACTTTTAGGAAATAACAGTCTTAGGCATGCTTGGAGGCCAGGAGATGCTCGCGCGCGTGACTGAGTGTGTATATGTGTGTGTGTGTGTGTGTGCGTGTGTGTGTGTATTTGACGGTGCAGATACTAGTTAAGAGGTATACTTGCAGACAAAAAGCAGGACAAATATATTGACATCGGTATATAACATGTATAAATGTTTTATATATATAAAATATATGCATATATACATACATGAAAACATATGTACGTACACCCCCACATATATGTATATATGTATAT
>NC_068999.1:43986099-43987311 GCF_001194135.2 Octopus bimaculoides
ATATATATATATATATATATATAAACGCAGTCACACAAGCACATATACGCACACAGGCATAAGCGGAAATACTAGCTCACATGGATATTAACTATGCATGTTTTATACGGACACACACACACACACACATACACTCCCCTACACACACATACTTATGCATTCTTGATAGTTATGTACAGGAATAACATAAACGTCACACAAATGTAGATGAAGAATACTAAAAATATACAACAGCCAAAAAAGAAAACGATATCAGAGAAAACAAAACAAAAAAAAAATCCATAAATATAAGTTAAATTTAGCAATGATGTGTTGGCGGCGACGTAATTGGTAACGGTGGAGATGGTAGTGGTGCCCGACGGCAGTGGCGGCACCGGTGCTGCCGCTGTTGTTGTTGTTGTTGTTGGAATGTGGAATTTCGAAGTGAAGACAATGCTAATTATTATAATGGCACAAAGGGGGAAGCGCTGCTTTGTCAGTGTTTACCATGTTGAAGTCCATCTTAAGCCGAAACAGATTATAGAGAAGGAAATGTACTTATATTGGCTGGGTCAATAACAAAATAGAACGCCTTCCTCTCTATTGTTGTGTGTCAGACAGATGAGTGCAACAAAGCGTTGAAGAATGGATACGGGACACACTGCACAAAATAACAACGTTATAAAAATACAATAATGTTAAGGACGATGACGATGATTACGACGATGATGGTGATGATGATGATGATTATAATAACAGAGTTGGTTATAAAAGGTACTTGATGTCCAGTCGGTACATTCAAATTGTTACTGGTGTAGTTATTTGTGGTGTGATATTTTTGGTATTTATTTATTCATTTATTTTTCTTTTGGTTTTTGTTTTTGTTTGTGGTTTTAATGTTGACGGGGAGTTTTCATTATTATTGCAAGTTGAAGTCTAGTCAATGGCGCCAGTTCGATATTGTATCGATTGAGTAATTGCAGCATGGAATATATAAATATATATATGTGTGTCTGTGTGTGTATATATATGTATATATTACACATATATGTATATAAATATATATGCATGCGTGTACATGCTTATTCATATATACATATATATATATATATACACGCACACATATATATGTGTGTGTGTGTATATATATTAAACATAATGTATATAAGTACATACACATGCGTGTACATACTTATTCGCATATATATATATATATATATATATATATATATA
>NC_068999.1:43987727-43989385 GCF_001194135.2 Octopus bimaculoides
GATGGAAGAATTAGTCCCTCCATGAAAATAAGATGTCACGAAAATCAGAGAAACTAAAAGTACAGAAATGAACAATCGATAAGGAAGTCTTGGCGGAGGGAGGGAGGAAAACCTCATGTCCTACCGTGAAGGTCTCCAAAAGTTTGTTCCTAGTGAATACCAAAGAGCAATCGTGGGACTCCGTCGGTTACAACGATGTGGGTTCCAGTTGATCCGATCAACGGAACAGCCTGCTTGTGAAATTAACGTGCAAGTGACTGAACACTCCACAGACATGTGTACTCTTAACGTAGTTCTCAGGGATATTCAGCGTGACACAATGTGACAAGGCTGACCCTTTAAAATACAGGTACGATAGAAGCAAATAAAACTAGAGACAGAAAGTTGTGGGGAAAAAATACAGCAGGGTTCGCCACTACTTCCTTCAGGAGTCTCGTGGAACTTTAGGTGTTTTCAGTCAATAAATATTCACAATATCCGGTCTGGGAATCGAAACTGCGATCCTACGACCGCAAGTCCACTGCCTTAACCACTGGGCCATTGCGCCTCCACTCCAAAGAACAGTAAACGAAGGAAAAGACTTAACGAGTAGAATGGGGTAACGTGAAATAAATCGCCTTGCACAAGGACAGAACGCGCCAGTTGATATCGAACACGCGACCTTTCGACTGTGGGCCGAGTACCCTAACCACTAAGCCACGCACCTTCATGCAATACTTCAAGTACATTAATAAAAATGACCATACAATCACATGTCCTTTGGATTATCCTTCCTAAATGACCGGAAAATCAACGATTTAAAGAAGTTAGGCATATTTTATCACCATTTTGCATTTCCAGCATTTAGCAATTAAGAGTGATATGTTTAAACAGACATTCTGAGGGATCGTCGTAGATTAAGGGTCACATGATGATCACACCCGACGCACAAATTTAAGGTGTGGTTCTTTATCTCGTTATTTTATGTTTGTTTTTTTTTTGTTTGTCCGTATCTTTTTTTTTGTTTTTGATTGACATATATTTTTATTGAAGAGAAACCAAAAAGATGATGATGATGATGATGATGATGATGATGATGATGATGATGATGACGATGATGATGAAGATGATGATGCTGGTGATGTTGACAGTGTCAGCTGTTCTCACGACCGTAACGAACATCTTGATGGGATCTGAACTGTGCGAAAGGCCATGATGATAATGAGGAACTCCCATATTTATCTATACATATATGCACAGCTTCACACAGACAGACACACAAGCATGCAGACAAACAGAAACACACACGCACGCACACGCATGTGTACATACATGTAATTACGAAAATGATTACATAAATATACACATATATAAGAGGTTTCTACTCAATTCACGCAAGCGTAAAAAGTATGCAAATATATAAATAAATATATATTTATGTATGTATGTATCTATGCATGTATATATGTATATACACACACACACACACACACACACACACACACACATATATATACACATTCATATTTACATATACATATATACATATATGTATATGTGTGCATGTGTGTATGTGTGTGTGTGTGTATTACTGGGAATGACGTAATCGATTATCTCCTCTCGAAATTGTTGATCTTGTGCCAGTATATATGTATATATATATATATATATATATATAT
>NC_068999.1:43990736-43993043 GCF_001194135.2 Octopus bimaculoides
ATATATATATATATATATATATATATATATATACATATATATATATATATATATGTATATATGTATGTATGTAAATGTATGTATCCATATATATATATATATACAAACATACATATATGAATTTTGTGCATATATCAATATCTATATGCGGATGTGTGTGTAAGTGTGTGTGTGTGTGTGTGTGTGTGTGTGTCTGTGTGTGCATATGTATCCATCTATCTATGTAGCTATCCCCTCTCCCCTTTCTCTCTGTAGTCATACATATATTTATATATATATATATATATGTATTTATGCATATATGTATGTGTGTGCGTATATATACATTGACAGACACACACACATACATACATACACACTTCCATACTTACATACATACACATATGTATGTATGCATTCCTATTCATACACCAATATCAATATCTGGCCTCCATGACCTTGAGTTCATGCAAAAATCGTAGGCATTCGCCAGCCTAATTAAACATCTGCAACGCACGTTAATGCATTTCTGCATTTCTACCATTGTGAGACACAGCATGAATCCAGCGGAATATTTTCAAATTAAAACTGCGCTAGTCATATCTTCCTTGCAAAAGGTTGTGAAGGTTAGTAAGAGAGGCGGAACTTTGAATTGAACAGGTGTTACTAATGAATTCTGCTCACAGCTCTCGTTCCCTTCTTCCCCTCTGTGTCTCCGTGTCTGTGTGTGTCTCTCTCTCTGTCTCTTTCCCCATCATCTTTTTCTCCTCTCTCTCTCTCTCTCTCTCTCTCTCTCTCTCTCTCTCTCTCTCTCTCTCTCTTACTCTTTTTTTCTTTTATCTTCTCTCTTACGTTCCCATTCGTTCTTTCACCGCAAAAATCTTGTTATTTTTACAAATAATTTTACAAATACAACGAGCGATATGCGGCACGAAATTTCCCACATTATCAACTGCGAAAGCAAAACCACTATTAACATTGGAATGTAATAGGTGGTGGAGTGGGGTGGGGGACCTAACAAAAAAAAGAAAGCTTATAATAATAATAAAAATATCTAGTTCTGCTACTTCTGCTACTACCACCACCATCACCACCACCACCACCACCACCACCATCACTACTACTACTACTACTACTACTACTACTACTACTACTACTACTAAAGCACTGTTTGCCAATGTTTTGAGAATGGCGCTCCGAATATCTAGTGATCACCGGTTCAATTTTCGCTCACGTCTAATTAATTCACGCGTATTTTTAGCTTGTCATAGAATAAGGAGGGCACCGATTAAGAGGATGTTTTAATAAATGTGTGGTGATGTTCGGGCGGCGAGTTGGAAGAATCATTAAATACGCCGGACAAAATGCTAAGCGACATTTTCGTCCGTCTTTACGTTCTGAATTCAAGTATGGTCGCAGGCCAATGAGTGGAACAAGCAAAATATAAAAGAAAAACTTGCAACCAAAAACGAAATAAACAAAAGAAGCAAGAGTGATTCAAGGTGCGGCTGAACAATCTCCCATATTTGACAGGGCCACTGTTGTGGCCCTAATATAGTTAGATAGATTGTGAAGATTGCTAGCGGTGGATAATCCCACACAGTTTATTGGCAGCTAGATTTATTGTTTGTATTCTTGAACGGTATGTTATACCTTTCGAAATATTTATCAATATTGTTGAAGGGTTTTAGCGCAGAGAGAGACTTTGATCAAGAATGTATGTGTCTGTACGTGCGTGTATGTGTGTGAAAGAAAGAGAGAGAAAGACAGATAGTGAGTGAGTGAGCTGAGAGAAACACAAGGAAAGAGAGAGAGAGAGAGAGAGAGAGAGAGAAAGAGGAATGTTGGCACCCGACATGTATCTATCTGTTGGAAAACTACCAAAGGACAACATTATCTCGAATATAAATGCGGATACTTGATTGCTATCCTTTTAGCGATGATACTTTGATAATTTTGATATCCTATATCCTACTTCTCCCACGCTTGATAAGATCCAAACATATTTCTCTCTATTTATATTAACAGAATCAACATTTCTATGTTGTCTGTATTACTTGTCTACTTAGCAAATTATCATGGATAAAGTTTAGTTAAAAATGGCAGACCTCTCGAAGGGATTGGAACAAGATTGCTTGCGTGATTATGATGCATGATTCAGAACTACGAGGTAACGGGTTTGAAACCTACGCACGGCACTTTGAACAAGTCTTTTGCCTTGCAAGCACAAGATGGTCAGTTAGACTACCAGAACAATTCGTCAGACAAAGACTGTGCGGAAGTTCCTTGCAAATATGTCATATATACATATATATATATATATATATA
>NC_068999.1:43993503-43998108 GCF_001194135.2 Octopus bimaculoides
TATATATATATATACCCACGCATATATATAAATATATATATATACACATACAAATATACATACATATATATACATACATATATACATACATATATACTTACATACAAACATACATATGCACATATTCATACATGTGTGTGTATTTGTGTGTATATATACATATATACTTATACATATACTTACATTAGCCAGACTGGCTCTTCATCCTATCGATCCCGAGAGGATGAAAGGCAAAGTTGACCTCGGCAAGATTTAAACTCAGAATATGAAGAGCCGTTATAAATGACATTAAGCATTTTGTCCGACGAGCAAGCGATTTTGCCAGCTCTTCACCTTTTTAATGATAATTATTTTAAAGAAATATTTCAGATTTTCGTGCAAGACCAGCAGTTTTACGGAGAGATGTGATTCGATTACATTGACCCCCATAGAAGCCAATTGGTAGGGCCTTTATTACTAATCCTAGAGACAAAGGTATGAGGACGCGCGCTAGTTGATTACATTAATCGCTGTGCTCAACTAGTTTTCATTTTATCGACCCCGAAAGGGTAACAGGAAACGTCGACTTCGGCGGAATTCACACTCAGACGAAATATCGCTAAGCACTTTTAATCGATTCTCTAACAACAGTAAGCTATGCTACAAAAATAAAGAGTCTTAAAAGTTAATCTTTATGAGTCTTTCAACAAATAAACTGCAAGGAGACTTCTTTTTATATTTTTGGTCCGTTTCACGCAATTTGTAAATGATAAACCGGGAGAAAGAAATTTATCTGAGAGTCTTAAAACTTCTCTCTTCGCAATATTGGTCATCCAGAAAATTCCGGGCTCTCTGCTTAAAATTGCATCGTATAAACATAGCAGTCATTTAGTTTGTATAGCGGACAGATCATATCAGATTTCCCCCAATCTCAATAGCTAAGATAGACATACACAGATAGATAGATAGAAAGAGAGAGAAAGAGAGAGAGACAGAGACAGAGAGAGAGAGAGAGAGAGAGAGAGAGAGAGAGAGAGAGAGAGAGAGAGAGAGAGAGAGAGAGAGAGTAAGAGAGAGTAAGAGAGAGCGGCAGGGTTATTTGATGGTGTCCACCTATCACATTACGGAAATTCTCTGGCTATCACCCAAACACAAGATACAACCGAATGTTATAGTTGAATGAGAAAAAAATTATAGGCCGGAGCTGAATCGTATCCATTTATCGATGGCTGAGATAACAAAGCAGAAAGTACGAAATAACACAGAGTTTTGGCAATGGCCACACTAAATTACCGACTTACTATAAAAACATTTGCAACTGTTAACACAAATGAAATTTGTTCAGCTGAAATATATTTTTCAGCTACTGATCGAATGCATATCTATGTTATCGATTTCTGTCTTCAGCGACTGAATTTGGCACCGAATATTATGCTGGCACGAGATAAGGAATAGCTTGAGACTATATTATAATTATCCTCATTGACATGATATCGTCCTTGCCGTTTTCATCACCATCACCGTATGACCATCGACTCTTCTTCTAAATAGATATCTTTTTAAAGTTTCTTTTATTCTATTTTTAATAATTTAAATAAGTTATTTTCGTCTTCAAAGTTTTTCTTTCTTTGTTCCTCCCACCTTTTTTAATTTTTTTATGGTGGGGTGGCCCCTTATTACTAATTCCCTTCGGTTCTTCCCAGTTCCTAGCAATTGATCTGCCTCTGATGTGGGAGAAAGATAGATAGATAGATAGATAGATAGATAGATAGATAGATAGATAGATAGATAGATAGATGGCTAGATAGATAGATAGATAGATAGATAGATAGATAGATAGATAGATAGATAGACAGAAAGATAGATAAATAGATAGATAGATAGATAGATAGATAGATAGATAGATAGATAGATAGATGGGGCTTGACAGATATACACAAAGCGAGAGAGAGAGAGAGAGAGAGAGAGAGGGAAGGGTACGAGTCGTTTTTTTTACTTTACTTCATAAAACCCTGCTACAAATACGTGTATAGTTATCACTGTGAAGGAAAATTTGTGCTCAAATCAATACAATTCTAATACATACGTAGACACACACACGTATATATATATATGTATATAGATGTGCGTGTGTGTGTGTGCATTATATATATATATGTGTATATATGTATGTATAGATATGTGTGGATAGATGCAATGTATGTGTATAATATATATATATATATATATGATTGCGTATATGAGTGTGGGCATGTACATGTGTTTGTATGTGTGTGTGTGTGTGTATGTCTGCGCGTACAGGCGCGTGAATGTGTGTAGTATCTCAATTTCTCTGTTTTTCTCTCTCACTCACATTGTCTCTTTGTTTCACTCCCAAAGCAAATGGTTCTAACGTAGTTTTCGACGATTAATTTTTCCAGTTATTTGATCAAAGGAAATAGCTCAATAGTTTATTATAGCATAAATGACTGCTTATTCCAAGCAGATACTTGTCCAATGCACAGAAGTGTGAGATCGAAAACGAAACTTAAGGATCACGAAAGAAAGATCTTAAAACATTCCGTACCAATACACGTCATTGTACACATTTACCACGCATGCATACAAATACACGCACATTCTTAGCATGTTGAACTCAGAGTGCGACCTGGGCATCTGAGGGATTGGGCGTGTTTTGTTCACACAAAACTTCAAGTAAAGTGAGTTGTCACCCTTCAATTAAACATTTACTTTGCACATGAATGCATTGATACGCTCTTTACTTTGTCTCCCTACTCCTATATATATACATACATACTTACATACATGCATACATACATATATATGTATATATATATATATATGTGTGTGTGTATATATATATATATATATATATATATATATATATATAAATAAAGCGTAGGAGTGGCTTTGTGGTAAGGAGTTTGCTTTCCACCCACATGGTTCTGGGTTCAATCCCACTGCGTAGCACCTTGGGTGTGTTCTACCACATCCTCGAGCCGACGAGAGACTTGTGAGTGGATTTGGTTGACGGAAACTGAAAGAAGGTATATATATATGTGTGTGTGTGTGTGTGTGTGTGTGTGTGTGTGTGTGTGTATACATATATGTGTGTGTCTCTGTGTTTGTCCTTTCCACTATCACTTAACAACCGATGTTGGTGTGTTTACGTACCAGTAACTTAGCGGTTCCATAAAAGTAACCAATAGAATAAGCACTAGGCTCACGAAGAATAAGACGTGGCTGACCGGTTCGCGGAACACCTCCGAAACATCAGACTTGGCAACGACACCCAGGTCTCACGCCATTCCCGCTCTACTGGTCACTCTTTACAACACCTGTCTGTGTTCGGATTGTCCTTGTCCAGCGGCCATCCGTCTTCGCTGTGATCAGGGATTAATCTTCTCTCTTCGCTCCTTTGCGCCACATGGCCTCAACTCTCCTCCCCTCTTCATTTAGCCCTCCTCTTCTCTCCTCTCTTCCTCTCACACCTACTTCCTCCCACCTACCTCTCCTCTTTTGCTCTGACACCAACTTCCTATCTTCACCCCTACCCACCTTCTTCCTTCCACCCCCTCCCTTTATCGACACCCCTCCCTCGTTACTCACCCTACACATTCCAACCCCACCATCCCTATACATCCCATCCCAGCCCTACCCCCATCTCCCTGTTTATTTCTCTGTTCCTTTCTGTCGAAGAGCGTAGGCTCGAAACGTAAAAGACTTTCTCACTTCCCGAGCGTTCAACTAATACATCTGTTTGTTTACACACCTATCTTCGTCTTTTGTTCTTTTTGTAAATGCTCACTATCTATCTATCTATCTATCTATCTATCTATCTATCTATCTATCTATCTATCTATCTATTTGTATCTTTCTATTTATTTCTTCCTATCTACCTACCTACCTACCTACCTATCAATGTATCAATAAATAAACCACCACTGATGCATGATGTGATATAGTCTGCCTGTTGCAGTAAAGTGAGATGGAAGCAGGGAATGGGTGTAGAGTAGGTTAGTGTGTTGCGTTTTAGTGCGATGTAGTATGGCGTTGTATGCTTTATGTTGTGTTTCATGCCTGCTGCTGTCTCGATAGGGATCGGGTGGAATCCGCTATGTGGTTTATAGTTCATAGGAAATTTCTACTGCTGTTGAAATTTGTGATTTACAATTTGCAGTTACTATAGAAATTGTTAAAGATAATATCAAAGTAACATATCGAAACAGTTATGAAATACAGTTGGACTGTTGCTATCTATCTATCTATCTATCTATCTATCTATCTATCTATCTATCTATCTAATTATCTATCTATTTGCCCGTACACACATATACACAAGCGTAAACATATAACTATATATATTTTTCTTATATATATTCAGATATACATACTCACACACATAAACACACATACACACACACACACACACACACACACACACCCATATATATATATATATATATATATATACATATATGTATATTTATGTTTACATATGCATGAATGTGTGCAAACGGACGTACGGCTATACAGATACACACATACACGCATACATATATATACACATACATATACGTATAAAATCATATATACATGCATGTATACACGCACACACACACACAC
>NC_068999.1:43998769-44001682 GCF_001194135.2 Octopus bimaculoides
TATATATATATATATATATATAGAATATATATATCGATATGTGGATATATGTGTATATATATATATATATGCATATATATATATATATATCTTTACAAACATATATCTCAACACACACACACATACATGTATAATTGTATGTATAATTATATGTATGTACATATGAATATATATGACTGTATATATATGTGTGTGTGTGTGTGTGTGTGTGTGTGTGCTTGCGTGTGTGTATACATATGCGAATATATAATAATGATAATAATAATAATAATAATATTAATAATAATAATAATCACCAGTCGATCATAATGAGGAGGAGGAAGAAGAGGAGAAAGTGGTGGTGGAGGAGAAGAAGAAGAAGAAGAAGAAGAAGAAGAAGAAGAAGTTAATATTAATTCATATTTTAAAGTCTTCGAGGTTGCAGAAGCGTTAAGCACGCCGAGCTTAACCGAGTTCTAATTACGCCGGAGTAAAGTTTGCTTTCTATTGTTTCCGGATCGGGTTAAACAAAACCAGTCGATCATTGGGGCCGATGTAACCGACTTACACATCTTCCCCGAAAATGCTGGCCTTGTGCAAATATTTGAAGCCAACATTCATACTATACATGTTACAGTACCACTGCATTTGGTATTTTAGCAGAACTTTTGTTAAGGCTATTTCTACATAAATTATAACCTACATTGATTGTTTAATATTTAATGAGTGAATATGCCATATTTTGGGGAATTTTACCCCGTCATCAACACCCATCTAACCCCCGAAATATGTCATATACGTTCATTACCCATTTTTATCTTCGATCTCATTGATTGTTTACATTTGGCGTCTTGATACGAAACGTTGTAGCAAAAATGCGTGCTGGCTAAACTTTCAGTAGAAATAACACCAGCAAAATAATTTAAAGAGCACTGCTAACGCAGTAGAACGTGGTGTTGACATATAAAAACATTGTGGTTGCATACCGAAACACCATGTGTCTACAAGTCATTAATTAGGACAACGTGTACTATATTAGACCTAGATCTGGTATATAAGTACCACATCATCTGCTGTTTGTTGTCATAATAATAATAATAATAATAATAATAATAATAATAATAATAATAATAATAATAATAATAAATAGAGGTGAGTGATTGGTGTTATCTGCTTTTAGCTGCTACAGTAGGGCAGCAAAGATTCTACAGCCATGTGTGGCCTAATCGTGGACTCAATACGTTTTTGTTATAAGCTTCACATAGCTTCAGATCAGTATCTCTGCCAGAATGAGAATATAATAATAATAATAATAATAATATACTACTACTACTACTACTACTACTACTACTACTACTACTACTACTACTACTGCTGCTGCTGCTGCTGCTGCTGCTACTACCACTACTACTACTACTACTACTGCTGCTGCTACTACCACTACTACTACTACTACTGCTGCTGCTGCTACTACTACTACTACTACTACTACTACTACTACTACTACTACTACTACTACTACTACTACTACTACTAATATTAATGATAATAATAATAATGATGATGATGATGATGATAATAATAATAATAATAATAATAATAATAATAATAACAACAACAACAATAATAGAAAATAAGGAAGATAAATATATAGATATATGAATGTAAAAAGAAGAGAAAATGCAAGAATAATAAATATTTAAAAGAAATGAATATGAAAAAAAAAAATGGTGTTGAAAATAAAAGAGACTCGGAGAAAAACACCTCCACACCCTGAAGATGAGGGAAAATAGAAATATATAGAATAAAAAAAAAGAAATAAGAGGAAAGACGATAAAAACAAACGAAAAACAATGAAAGAAAAATTCCGAACAGTTAATTCCTAGTCAAGCATTCATGCATGTCCAGCAAGAAAAGGAAAAGGAAAAGTAACACACACACACACACACACACTCAGACAGCCTCCACACACATAAATATACACATACGCACACATACATACACACACGCACACATGCATATACACACATATAACACATACATATATGTGCGTGTGTATATATAAGTAAGCATATTTAGAGATATATGTATGCTTGTATATATGACACATATGTGTGTGTTTCTGTATATATATATATATATATATATATATACATATACACATACATACACACACATATATATTTATGTATATATATATATATATATATATATATACATATACATAAATATGCATATATATATATATATATATATACATATATATATGCGCGTTTGTGTATGTGTGTGTATGTTTCTCTGCGTGTTGGTGTGTGTGTGTGTTTGTGTGTGCGTGTGCGTGTGTGCACGCGCATGTATATGTATGTTCGAAAGCAAAAGCAGCCATCTTTTACAAAGATATAACAACGGACATTTTGGAATTTATCTGAAGATAGTTGAAACGTAAATGGCAAAGGAAAAGTAAATAAAATAGAAGAAGAGTAATGGTGAGAAAAGAAAGGAAAAAAAGGAAGACAAACAGGGAAATAAAGAAGGAAAAGAGAAAAATTGGAAGGCGGCTTTTATTGACTGGTTTTATTGGCCGGGACGGACAGGCAAATAATTTGGTTTGTAAGGGTCGGTTTGGAGAGGTGAAATATCACTCGGATTCATAAGAATATATATACATACATATTTACATACATACATACATACATACATATATACATATATACATCAAACATTATGTATGTATGTATGTATGTATGTATGTATGTTAGTGTGCATGTATGTAAAAATTAATATAAACTAGCTTTGTTTGTATATATATATAAATATATATATATATATATATATACAGAAACATATATATATATATGTATGTATTTGTATATCTGGATATGTATATATACATGTATATGTTTAGATAACTAAATTATGGGTATTTAAATACAT
>NC_068999.1:44001813-44005790 GCF_001194135.2 Octopus bimaculoides
ATATATATATATATATATATATATACATATATACATACATATATCTATATATACATATACATATATAGATGTATATAAATTATAGATATACTTATGTATTTATTGTATATCTATATATATTTAAACACACGCATACATGCACACATACATACATATATATAGTACTAAAAGAAAAATACAATCGCTTAGACTCACGCGTACAAATGCACAAATAGATAGGCATACACACGTCTGCCTATTTGCATATATCTGTCTATCTACACACAGATACCCAATTTACACCCTTACAAACACACACATATTCGTACGTATATCATTGTACTAATATAAGCACACACATTAGAAAGGCATTTAAGACTTTTCAAACGAATGATTTAGAACCATATTCAGACAGAGCAGAGAACATA
The DNA here is from genome assembly GCF_001194135.2 of Octopus bimaculoides. Lineage (NCBI taxonomy): Eukaryota > Metazoa > Mollusca > Cephalopoda > Octopoda > Octopodidae > Octopus > Octopus bimaculoides. Next base: position 44,002,221 of record NC_068999.1, read on the forward strand.
GGCAGAGTTAATAAAGTTGCTGGATATAAAATCTATGTGCGGTGTAGTTACCCACTGTTTCAGATCTTCCCCCACCTGTGATAATTCAGAGCAATTTTTTTTTTTTTTTTAAATTTTGTCTTGGAACCTTTTTTTAACGACAAATTAGGCATGATTGTCTCGATTACCATCTCGTCGTTTCTTTCCATTTTGTTTTAATTGCCAATCTCCTGTTGTTAAGTATTCTATGATGGTCCTGAAGCAAAGTTATCTACTTCTTATAGTTTAGACAACTACGCAGTTATCTGAAATTCATGTTCGACTAAATTCATAAATCCATTCTGAAGATGAATAGCAGGGGCTCTCATCCGGGGTCCATATGGACATTTGAGTGTTCATATAAGATCTTTTGGGGTCCACAGATGAAATATAGTAAACTGGGGCTCCATGGTAAATTTTGGGTTACAATTTTGAGGAATTGAGCTTCAGACCAATAAAGTTTATGCACAAGAAACTGGTTGTACGTTTGAAATACACAAAATGCGTTAGGTACTTCCCGTGCAAAATCCCAAGGAATACCGGTAAACATTTGGGCTGATGATTTTGCTAGTTCATCGCATATCAAGTAGAATAGCCAAATATTATAATATGGTCTAAGGTGGTTAGCTGGCAGAATCGTTACTGCACCGGACAAAATGATTAACGGCATTTCGTCCGTTTGATTTCAAATTGTGCCGATATATTTTGTCTTTCATCCTTTCGGTGTCAATACAATAAGTACCAGCTAAGTAGTTGGGTCGATGTAATCGACTATCCCTCTCACCCAAATTTCAGGCTTTGTTCCTAAAGTAGAAAAGATGACTTGGGCAGCAAGCAGGCAGAACCGTTAGCACACCAGGCGAAATGCTTAGCAGTATTTCGTCCGTCTTTAGATTCTGAGTTCAAATTCTGCCGAGGTCGATTTTGCTTTTCCTTCTTTCGGGGTCTATAAAATAAGTACGATTTCAGCATAAGGTCAATGAAATCGATTAACCCGCTTCACTGAAATTACTGGCTTTGTACCAAAATTTAAAACCAATATTTTAATATGGTCTAATTTAGTTATTATCAAAAGTTGCGCCATCAGAGCTGTCTAGGTGCACTGTACATTAAAAAATATATAATTAAAGATTTTTAAAAATTCCAATTAATGTTTGTGTATAATGAAAATCGTATTACTTATAATTTCGTTATACACAAATATCATTAATAAAGCAAGATAAATAATAGTTTTTCTGTATTTTTTTCAATTTTTAATTTTCAAACATAGTTTTGTATAAATTTCCATCTGAAGTCCGTCAGTAATTTTTAGAATTATTTAATTTCCACTACGTCAGTATATTTTTATATTTAATTTCCTTGTATGGTCACAAAGTCAAAAGATTGAGAATGATTATAAATGATCTAATGATCATTTTTAATTAATTATATATCTGATAACGTTGTATTTGCATCTATCTCTTTCATTTTCAAATGTTTGAATTTTTTTGTATTTCTATTTTTCCCTTACAACTTTTCATGGTTTAATGGTTTATAAAGTTTAGATATATTCGCATAGACACTGCAAAAGCAATAATTTTTTGACGTCAAATTGTATTTGACGCATAAAATGGAAACAAAAAAGTAAGCTTACTCAAAAGCTTCCTGACGTTAATATATCGTCAGGAGGTTTAATCTCAATAGATTGTAGACTATAGATCTGTACCTTATGACCTGGACGCTACTATACGATCCTCACTTGGACAAATTTTGTCCACCCGCTCCCGAATAAGTAGCTATCTCACAGATGTTGGTATCCTTTCTTTTATATTATTCTAAACCAGCTACATTAATTATGATTTCTACAGACAGACAGACGGAGCACAGTCCTTGGCATGCAAAAATATTACTACGGCACTCCGTCGGTTACGACGACGAGGCTTCCAGTTGTTCCGATCAACGGAACAGCCTGCTCGCGAAATTAACGTGCAAGTGGCTGAGCACTCCACAGACACGTGTACCCTTAACGTAGTTCTCGGGGATATTCAGCGTGACACAGAGAGTGATCAACTCTTCCCGAAATAATTATATCAATGACAACAACAATGAAGATGATGATGATGATGATGATGATGATGAAAGATTATGATGATGATGATAATTATGATGAAAGATAATGATGATGGTGATGATGATGATGATAAAAGTATGGAGATGGATCTATCATGCAAATTTCCTAATGCAGAACCTCTAAAATGCTGCTACTGCTACTACTACTACTACTACTACTACTAATAATAATAATAATAATAATCCTTTTTATTAATGGCACAAGGCCTGAAATTTGGGGAGAGGGGACTCGTCTATTACATCGACCCCACTGTTTCACGGGTACTTAATTTATCGACCCCGAAATAATGAAAGGCAAAGTCATCTTCGGCGGAATTTGAACTCAGAACGTAAGGACGGAGGAAATACCACCAAGCATTTCGTCCGGCGTGCTAACGACTCTGCCAGCAAGCCATCTTAATAATAATAATAATAATAATAATAATAATAATAATAATAATAATAATAATGATGATGATGATGATGATGATGATGATGATGATGATGATGATGATGGTGATGATAATGAAGTGTGATGGCTATAGTTGGTAAGCCTTGTGACCAGAAAGATCTGTTAACCTGGGGCTAAACAAAAACAAAAACAATAAAATCGACAACAGCAGCAACAACAACAACAACGCCAACAGCCGGAAATTCCGTGACAACAACCACGGTACGTTGACGCGATCAAATAAATGCTTGGTGATGTTAACTGCTGTAGTGTCAGGTTTCAAGTGAGATAGGGGGCAGCACCAGGCTCAGATTTGTCATGCACCTGTCAACCTTACCTGCATCGGGTGACATGGCTTGCAGAGGATTTTTCTCACATGTCACTCATTCCAAGAAGCGAGATTCCTATCGCTACGTGTCCGTTCCTCTCACAGCCGCCATGAACACCGCCCACCCCGCCACCCACTGCCATCGTCGCCGCCAATAATGTAGCCACCACTACAACCACGAACACTACCACCATTACCACCACCACAACCACCACCACTGCCGCCACCACCACCACTACCACCACTACCACCAAAACTACCACCACAACCACCGCCACTGCCTCCACCACCGCCACAACTACCACTACCAACACCACCACCACCACCACTACCACCACCACCGCCACCATCACCATCACCACCGCTACGACCACCACCGCCGCCACCACTATGACCACAACTGAGAAAAGGAGGTAGAAGCTGTCACCACGACAACCACCACACCACCACCATCATCATCATCATCACGACCACCACACCCACTGCCACCACCACTACAACCACCAAACACACAACCACCACCACTACCATCATCATCACCATCACGACCACCACACCCACTACCACCACCACTACAACCACCAAACACACAACCACCACCACTACCATCATCATCATCATCGACCACCACACCCACTACCGCCACCACAACAACCACCAAACACACTACCACCACCACTACCAC
>NC_068999.1:44006845-44008551 GCF_001194135.2 Octopus bimaculoides
CATTCCCAGCCACACCACTACCACCACCATCAACCTCTACCACCGTCGCCGCCAATACCATTAACACCATCGCTGTTATCGTCTTTAACATCATCAATACTGCAATCACCTGCGGTTAACATCGTGTCAGTAATGACAAACCCATCAGCACAACCGCCACCACCACCACCACCACCGCTACCACCACCATCAACAGCAGCAACAGCAGCAGCACTCGTCTGTTATATATGGCACCAATAGGTCTCATCCATCATGACAACAACAACAATAACAGCAACAGTAACTCGATTCTTTACAACTACAGCTATTAGTAGGAACCAAAGTGCAGATAGCTTCAATGATGACAGAGTCTGTCTACAAACTGGTAATGGTTTACCACTAACAGCACCACTAACAGCAGTATTCGTTTGACCAGTGCTTGAATTAGTAGTCTTATTCCCTGACGATGAGCTTTAAACATAGGCTTGATCCATCTAATCAGGGCCGACAAGGAAAGAAAACTAAGAAACAAACAGCGATAGAATTTTTGCTTGCACTAACGCCCGCTTTCTTTGCCGTCACCAGTTATTCCCCTTTAGCATTAAGGTATAAATCTCTCTTCCATAATTTATTATGACTGAATGTCTAACAGACCGGCATCATGATCTCATCCACACCACCTCACCACTAATTTCTGAAGCACCATCACTAAAAGCGCCATCATTAAGGACCTCAGTACCATCATGAAAAATGCTAGCTATATAGGTCTCTAACTCGTCGCTCGACGTGTTGAAAACAGCAGTTGAATTACAACAGATCACATCCAGCAATTCCGAAAATGAAGGACTATTACGTAAAGATCCTAGATCTACAAAAGAACTTCAGGATGAAAACTGGAACGATTTTATATAATACATCAGATGACTGGTTGTTCTATCTCTTCATGTATTTTATAGACATAGCACAGCCACAAATATTTGAAGATCATCTTTGGCTAAAAAAAAAAAAATCACAAACACTAAAGGTTCGCTCTGTGAAAAAGATATAGTGAGACAAACGGAAAATTTGACGGGTGCGGGAATCAAAACAATAATATATGTTTTCGTAAATGCTTTCTCCACTCTCTATATTTTCCTCGCCTTGTCAAACTTTATCTCTTCCCATCATGCTCTCAAACAATGTTATTTTTTTTCTCTCGGACGATCCCTTCCAATCTTCCAATTTATTATTGCGGCTTTTGTTGCATATTGTTGTCGCTATTTCTATTCAATTTTCTTCCAGTTGAGAATATTTCTGTTTGTGCTATCAGTAAAATTATATCTTCTCATTGGCTTTCATTTCCTTTTCCCACATCCATTTCACAAACTTCCGGTCGGTCGGTCGGCCATATTTGTTTTCAACGTTTCCAATGTTACAGACATCATTTTCACTAATAACTTTCATAACATTGCCATCACAACGTCAACTCAATAAATTCATGTCACAATTTCTGTCAAGCGATGCACTAATTTTTAAATAATCTTCCCCATTTCCTTTTTTACAACTATTTATACGTACACATATACATATAAACAAGCATACATTCATATATACACACATATGCATAGGTGCATATGCGCACACGCTTATATAATATATATATGGATATACATATGTCTGTATGTATGTGTGAGTATGTATATGTATATATATGTATGTATGTATAATATATGTATATATATATATAT
>NC_068999.1:44009744-44011657 GCF_001194135.2 Octopus bimaculoides
TATATGTATATATATGTATGTATGTACCTAAGCATTCGTTAATTTCTCTTTCCATTTGTATGTCTTGCTGTTTTATCTCGAAGATGCCAATTGCCTCTCCATTAAAGCTGTTTAGATTTAACTCATCTTTTACGTTTCGCTCTGCATCAAATCGAATCTGTTTCCAGCCAGTCTTTGAAATGAAAAATATGACTACACAACAAGCAAAATATAAAGATAAAGTACATATTTTAATGGATTAGTCAGCATTTGGAAGGTCTGTGTCACCTTTGACCCTATTTCTTCTCATTACGCACAGTGCTAAGGATTTGTCGTTAGACTGGAGACCTAACCCGACTGGTACCACATGCATAATCTACACCTAAGTCACATAAGGACCAGGAGCTTGTGTTAAAACAGGCGGCAGTTTAAGTCTATGTTAATAAGTCGTCGCATGCGCGATGAAAAGCGAGGTTTAATAAATGAATCGAGTGAGTTACGGACACATTCGTCGTCAAAAAGAAGCTGTTTTCTCGCAATGAGTACAACTATGATATGCATACTAACGTTGAAATTTACGAGACATATTGGGAAAAATTATGCATGTTATCTTAAATTTATGCAATATTATCCAATGATTTTAAATGCAAGGATTGCAAATTAGATTTTCAGCGCAACTTCATCCTTCCGGGATCGATAAATAAAGTACCAGTTACGTACTGGGGTCGATGTAATCGACTTAATCCCTTTGTCTGTCCTTGTTTGTCTCCTCTATGTTTAGCCCCTTGTGGGCAATAAAGAAATAAGAAATTTTCAGCACGCCGGACAAACTTCTTTGCGGCATTTCGTTCGTCTTTACGTTTTCAGTTTATATTCTGCTGTGGCCGATTTTGACTTTAATCCTTTCCCAACCGATAAAAAAAAAGTATCAGTTGAACACTGGGGTCGATGTAGTCGATGTAACCAAAACACACAAACATAAACAAAGAGACAAAAACACAGACAGGCAAACACACAAACACACAAACACACAGACACACACACTAAAATTGCTGGTCCTGAATCTAAATGTATAACCCTTTCTGTACACACTCGTAAGATGGTCAATTTAGTTTCATAGTTCAAATTCTACCAAGGTCAACTTTACTTTTCGTTCCTATCGAATTGATGAACTAAAATACCGCTGTCGTTGTAATCGACGAATCGCTTCCCCTAAAATCGCTGGCCTTGTGCCTTAAATTAGAAAGAATTTTATCCTGCAGGCATCTACTTTGGTCAGTTGGCAGAATGGTTAGAATATTAGGCAAAAATGTCTTCTTGTGTTATTGCAGCTTATTCTTTACGCTCTGAGTTCAAATCCTGCCAAAGTCAATTTTGTGTTTTGTCCTTCCGGGGTCGATAGAATATAATCGATATCATCAAACCTCCATCGCCTTAAACACAGAGGAAGAGCACTTTGGATAATGTAGTCCTAGATACACATAAATAAAAAAAAGTAGAATGTTTCGACTGGAATGTTTTTGATCATAGGCCTGCTCAATCAGCCACGTCGGACCTAGGAAAGAGGGGTGGCGAAATAACAACATCATCAACAACAACAACAACAACAACAACAAGTACAGCACAAAAAGACACCTATATCTGCTCAGTCACTTCGAGTTGTCGATGGTGGTGGCCTTTCCAAGACACTGTCTGCCAAGGCATCTATTCTTTTGGTCTAAGTAATAAAAATAATTGATAGTCCACGGAAAGGAAGTGAATTTTTCCGACTGGAAAATTGAGCTAAGATGGCGTACGCTTATTTACAGACTCTTTAGAAAAAGAAAAACAAAAAGAAAAAAAAAATGAAGAGAAAATAAAGGAAAGAGAAAAAAAGATATTGTTTTGTTTTTCTAACAGATTTCATTCCTTAGCTGCTGGAGAATTCTATATTC
>NC_068999.1:44012236-44013762 GCF_001194135.2 Octopus bimaculoides
CTGTAATCATTATTATTATTATTATTATTATTATTATTATTATTATTATTAGTAGTAGTAGTAGTAGTAGTAGTAGTAGTAGTAGTAGTAGTAGTAGTAGTAGTAGTAGTATTTTCATCTTTACTCTCTTTTTATTTATGTATTATTATTATTATTATTATTATTGTTATTGTTTTTTTATCGATTTATTCATTTTTATTTTTTATTTTTACGGTCGTTGTTTTAACTTTGCAGCTTTGCTACTCAGAACGGGAGAAAAATGCGGATCTGTCTAGTAGACCTTGAGACATTAAGCGTCCAAAGTCTTAAGCATAATTGACATGCAATTTTGGGAGCATGGAAACATCTAACATGGCCGATTAAGTCCTGTAGAAAGATGCAATCTTGCATCATGGGTAAAAAAATAAAAATAATAAAAATAATAGAAAGACATATTACGTTATATTCTTGAGAAGCTGAATGACTGGGAAACGGTTGAGAGAAGAGAAGAATTGAAGATACGTAACAAGAAACCTGCTGCTGCTGCTGCTGTCCTCACTGCTGCTTCTGCTACTGCTGCTGCTGCTACTGCTGCTGCTGCTACTGCTGCTGCGACCGCTAGCCACTAGTACTACAGCAACTGTTGCTCTTTCTGAAACTACTACTACTTTAGAAATAGTACAAAATGTATAAATGAATGGTTAGTAAATATATATATATATTTGTGTGTGTGTGTGTGTGTGTTTGTTTGTGTGTGTGTGTGTGTGTGTGTGTGTGTGTGTGTGTGTGTGTGTGTGTGTGTGTGTGTGTGTGTGTGTGTGTGTGAGGTGGTCCTCTCGCCTATTGCTTGACGACCAATGTTGGTGTGTTTATGCTCCCGTAAGTTCACGTTTCAGCAAAAAGAGCCGGATTGAATAAGTAGAAAGCTTACAAAAAAAAAAAGTCCTGGGGGCATTTTGTTTCGACAAAAGGCGGTGCTCCAGCATAGCCGCTGTCAAATGATTGAAACAAATAAAAGAATAAACAAGCAAAAGAATCATAAACACGGGAAAAGTACGAAGAAAACACAGTAAAGGAATGTAAGGAAACCAGAGGTCAGATAGGGCCATAGTGATAAACAAAGCGGTTTTTCTATTTTGAGACGAAGTCACGAAGAATCGTCTTTTGTTTCCGAGGTTAGAAAGTTAAATAGACTTTCGTAGACATTTGGTTATTGGTGTTTAAACATTCGTGTTGATATACACTCGTGTAGTATACACACCAATCTTTATTTGGTCGGTGCATCTATGCACCGTTATACATATACATGCTTATGTGTGTGTGTGCGTGTGTGTGTGTGTGTGTGTGTGCATGAATACATACATACATACATATATACATACATACATACATGCATACATACACACACACACACACACACGCACATATATATGTATATGCATGTATCTAAGCTAGGTTGGATGAGCACATATATGTATACACGTGTGCGTCGTAATATCTATCTATCTATCTATCTATCTATCTATCTATCTATCTTTATATATATA
>NC_068999.1:44014136-44015047 GCF_001194135.2 Octopus bimaculoides
TATATATATATATGTATATATATATATACCCAAACCAAGGTCTCTACCACACTAACCGCTCCCTATCCCCAATTCCTCCGTCTCTGCAGGCTTCTGCAGTGACAACCATGACTTTGAGACTCGTTCTCAACTCAAGGCCCTCCACTCGATCCTTTGTGGATATCCTCTCATCACTATCCGCATTGCTTTTGCCAAGGCACGTTCCATGGACCGTGCCTCTGCTCTTTCTCCCCGGCCCACCGTTGTCCGCCTCCCGTTTTCCCCCACCTACCACTTCTCCACGCTGCCACTATTCTCCGAGCCTTCCTTCGAATCTAAGCCCGACCGCTCCATCTCGCACATCTTCCCAAACCTACACCCTCCCTCCTTGTAAATCCTTGTTCAACAAAATGGCGTACTTATCGCACTAGGCTCACTTGTGATCATGGAGAGGGTCGTAAGTAAACACTCGTAGCTTTGTGGCTGAGAATCACATGACTAACAGTCTTCTTATAACCCTAGGCAACACATTTCCGTTTCATTTTTATTTAACTCTTCATTTATGTGTTTATTTGTTTATGTATTTATGCTGTTTATCTAAAGAACTAAATTTTAGTACAGGATTCGTATATAATGTATCAGGTTATTATTATTAAATGTAGTTTGGTATTTCCTCTTCCTGCGTAGTCATTTGCTTGTAGCAGATTTTTTTTAAGATAGAGTGCAGAATAGAGCGTTTTCGATTGTTTGTAAATTACTTTCTGTGTCGTATTTTTTCCTGTGTGTTTCGTTGTATTTTATCAAATACTTTTCTATTTGCAAATTTTTGCAGAAGAAATGAAATTAAATCTATATATGTATACACACACACACACACACACACACACATATATATATATATATATATATATATATATATATATATATATATA
>NC_068999.1:44015149-44016173 GCF_001194135.2 Octopus bimaculoides
TGTATATATATATATATATATATATATATATATATACCCCACATTGGTTCTGCAGGAATATGAATAAAACATAAAAAAACAGACAGTGTTGGAACTGTTTTAAACAAAATAATATATTCCTCTATACACAATCATACAAAAAAACCCACCTTTTTTGTATTTATTTTTACTCGCATTTATATATATATAAATGTATATATGCATACATATATAGATATATACACATACATACACACACACACATACATCTATATTTGCGAGATGATGCTGAAAATTTCCTAGCTTTAAAGTTTTCTCGAAAGGCCTGGACGGAGGCCCAACATTCCAAGTTCTCTTAAAGGGCTTAGAAAGACTGAAGGACCGTTGTCATAAATGTGAGGATCTGAGAGGGGAATATGCTGATTAAAATCAGAATGAAAAGATCCACCTGTGTTTACTTTAACTCAAAACCAGGAACTTTTCAGCACCGACTGGTATATATTTATGTGTGTATGTGCGTATGTGTGTGTATGTATGTGTGTGTACAACGCAAATACATTCACATTTACAGACACACACGTGTACAGATACATCTATGCACATAAGCAGACATACAGATCTGGAAATGCGTATAAACAGAGATACATAATGTTAGAAGCTCGTGGAAATTCCCTGACGATCAATTGCAAACCCACATACGCGATGGACATAGGCACAAATAGTAAGAGTGGAACGCATACAAACGTACTAACTCGCGCACGCGCGCGTGCACACACACATAGACACATATATACAAATACATATGGATACAACTTAAAGAGAGATACATATACACATGCATCTTACTTGTATATGTGCAGAGGAGAAACATCGATGGCCAATGGAGACCATCGATGTGTCTTCATTGGTACTGGATAAATATGGAACATAACAGAAGCACGCACACTCACACATACACACACACATATACATATATATATATATACATATATATATATATATATATATATATCAATATATATAAATATATATATAAATATGTATA
>NC_068999.1:44016348-44016927 GCF_001194135.2 Octopus bimaculoides
TATATATTCACATGCACACATATGTATAAATATGTATGTGTGTGAGTATGTGTGCGTGTGCGTGACGTGTGTGTGTCTATAGAAAACTTGGTAAACAACCAAGTTGACCCCCTTCGTCTGCCTGTCAATCTCTACTGATTAACAATTTACAATCAATAGAGGGCGTTGAAGCAAGTTTTCTTGTTGGCTTCCATATTGGTAAATGAGTAACACAACACCACGCACGCGCGCACGCACGCACTTTGTACAAACACCGCACCTAACGGAATGTACCTATACACCTATGCCCGGATACTCATGGTATCATACACGCATACACAAGCAATTACACACACACACACACACACACACACACACACACACACACGTATTGAGGAGTGTCTTGGACCTCTTCAACCTTTAGCCTTTTGCCGTTAGTGCAGTCAAATCTAGTCTTCAGTACACATTTCTGCCTCCATTTTTATTTTCTAATTTTATGCATTCTTCTTCTTCTTCTTCTTCTTCTTCTTCTTCTTCTTCTTATTATTATTATTATTATTATTATTATTATTATTATTATTATTATTATTATTATTATTA
>NC_068999.1:44017981-44018664 GCF_001194135.2 Octopus bimaculoides
ATATATATATATATATATATATACATATATATATATCTATACACACACATATATATACACACACACGTATATATATATATATATATATGTATATGGAGAGAGAGAGACGGAGAGATACTTAAACGCTCGCGTACGTACATAGATGGACTTAGGTATGTTTTTCATAGAAACTTGTTTGAGTTTTTCACAGAATTCCTGCCAGCTGCTGTCAAATTATGGAAGGTGTTTCTTCTTTGAGTCAAGACAGCTCCAGCAAAACGGAGCACGCGAGTTAGGATATACATGTATACATCGATCCATCCATCGACACATACATACATGCATCGTTGCATGCGTACATACATACACACACACACAGATACTTACATGTATACATACATACACAGATACATACATACAGGCAGCGAGCTGGCAGAAAGGTTAGCACGCCGGGCAAAATGCTTAGCGGTACTTCGTCTGCCGTGACGTTCTGAGTTCTAATTCCACCGAGGTCGACTTTGCCTTTCAAACTTTCGGGGTCTATAAATTAAGTACCAGTTACGCACTGGGGTTGATGTAATCGACTTACTCCCTTTATCTGTCCATTTTGGTCCCCCCCTATGTTTTGCCCCTTGTGGGCAATAAAGAAATAAGATACATACATACAGACAGACGTGTGTATATAGTCAACTATATTATATATA
>NC_068999.1:44018847-44021555 GCF_001194135.2 Octopus bimaculoides
TATATATATATAAGAGGACAAACGAAAGTAAGGGGCACTAAACACATTTAGTAAAAGTTACATGTACTATTTAAAACAGTTTGATTCGGTTCTATGCAACTTTAAGTTTAGCAGGCTTGTCAGAGTTCTTGAAGGAGCCAGGGTTTTCTTAGGAGCCTGCGTAAACCGGATGCTGGTCAGTTAAATGTGAATTTGTTTCTTCTACTATAAAACCTCTTTTAGCCACAACACACGCAAAAATTTATACACTAAATCTTTTTTTCTATACAAAAGACTCGAAGTAATGAGATCCATTTCTTTCCTTCTCTCCTTCCCTGTCTAACTTGCCTCATGAATATTTACGCCAATAAATTTTCATTTAAACTACAACACGAAAACATTTATTCATTGCAAACGTATATTTTATATTTTTATTTAAACGCATACAAATGTTTAAAATAAAGCTGTTTGCCCCTTACGTTAAAAAGTTAAATTCGTTCCAATTTCACAGAAATATCATTTTTGGCGCATTTTCAGCTTTTTCGCATTTGTCTCATATACATACATAGATGTACGTATGTACGTATATGTATGTATATATATACATACATATATACATATGCATATATATATATGTATTTATACACACACATATGCACGTATATATCTTGGTAATGGTAGCAGATGTGATTTGATACCAAATGCTTTCGCTTGAATTATTCAGGAGGTGAATGTCCCTTTTTAATATACACCAGATTCGTGTTATTACTCGTCTAATGTCTGTAATGCTGCATTTTCTTTTATAACGTATAACAGACATATAATTTTCTCAAATGTTTATTCCTTACAAAAATATATTCATGTTACTAAGATTGAAACGCCATTTGCAACGTGTGCATGTATTTGTAATATAAACTCATTGTCAAATCCTAAATAAGTATCATATTATAATGCAAATACTAATATATTCTGTCGTAGCAACAACAGCAAAACGTTGTTTGTTTAGATGTGTCAGTTAGGAACCGATGTCAAAACCCGTTCGTTCACCCACTTCAAACATTGACCAAATTTCCCTCAAGTCATAGAGCAATATTATTTACATTATTTACATTTGACGGATATTTGTCTTCATCTTGTTAGTTGTTAACACAACGTTTCGGCTGATTCATCAGTCGAAACATTCATCAGGTGTCTTGGGGACATTTCGAGTCTGGGTTCTCATTTCTAAGTTATTTTTCGATGTTGTTGTTGCTGTTATTATTATTATTATTATTATTATTATTATTATTATTATTCAGGTCACTGCCAGGAATCGAACTCGGAATCTTGGGGTTAGTAGCCCGTGCTCTCAACCACTACGCCATATGCCCAGTGTGTTAGCAACAAACAAGATGAGGACAAATATCCGTCAAATGTAAATAATGTACATAATTCCTCATCTCTTAGATATAGAACAGTATTATCATAGAGCGCCGTTTTAAAAAAGAAGAGAGAAGGATACATCGGATAATACAACCGTTGGTACACAAGGCCTGAAAGAAAGGAAAGAGGGAAGGAAGGAAGGAATGGAGGGAGGAAGGAATTACTTAAAAGTAAAGATTGTTTGCCATCATAACATGGCAGTCTTGGTTTAGGACGAATGTTGCTGTAATTTAACCCCAGGAGACATCGTCTCCAGCTAGCTATACGACACGATCTGTATCCTTATATTTTCGTACAAGGACACAGATCATGTCGTATAGCCAGCTGGAGACAATGTCTCCTGGGGCTAGATTACAGCAACATTAGTCTTAAACCAGGACTGCCATGTTATGCTGGCAAACAATCTTTACTCCAAAATACTGTTGCTGAATATCTCTCATTGGGATATTTACAAATAGTAATTTTCTAATCCTAAAAATTAAACCCAATATTTATAGAATTTCTAATATTCGTATCTTTATTACTTTTGACGAAAGAATTTAACGCAGTGGAGATGGGAAATTTTCTAAATTATGATAATTGATCAAAACGGGTGGATAAATAAAGTGTTGAGAATGAGTGTGCCAAAAATCCAAAGATGATTCCACCCTGAGGTAGATGAGGATTATGTGTGTCTTTTCCGAAATTTATTGCACCAGGAAATATGTTTGCATTTACAAGAAAATGGATAAAGCTATTTTTTTTCTTTTCTTTTTTCTTTTCTTTCGTTTCTGTTTTTTTCTTTTTTTTTTTTTGTGCCTCGTAAGCGATCTCTTATCTGCTTCTTCTTTAGTCACAGCTGGAAACAGTCGGTAAGAATATGAAATATTGATGGCTATAGCATCATCATCATCATCATCATCATCATCATCATCATCATCATCGACATCATCACCGTTACCACCGATACTAACACGACCGACTGAGCCACAGCCATCACCCTCACCACCACCATGGCCACCACACCCACCATTATCGTCATCATCATCATCACTGTCACCACCACTGTCACCACCACTACCACCACCAACCTCCTCCTCCTCACCACCACCACCACCACCGCAACATACATCATCATCGTCACCATCATCATCATCATCGTCATCATCATCATCATCATCGTCACCATCATCATCATCGTCATCATCATCATCATCATCATCATCATCATCATCACCATCATCATCATCATCAACATCTTCATCATCATCATCACCATCATCATCATCATCACCATCATCATCATCATCATCATCATCACCATCACC
>NC_068999.1:44021596-44022043 GCF_001194135.2 Octopus bimaculoides
ATCATCATCATCATCATCACCATGAGCATCATCATCATCATCATCACCATCATCATCATCATCGTCATCATCATCATCATCGTCATCGTCATCATCACCATCATCATCATCATCATCACCATCATTATCATCATCATCATCATCATCATCACCATCATCATCATCATCATCATCATCATCATCATCATCATCATCATCATCATCACCATCATCATCATCGTTATTATTCTCGTTGCTGCCTTTTTTGCTGCCGCTGTTGCTGCTGCTGTTGTTGTTGTTGTCGTTGATGTTGTTGTTGTTGCTACTATTGTGAAAGATTCTACAATATCCACGCCGCATTTTCTGTTGTTGCTACTGTTGTAGTTGTCGCTGAAGTGTTTGTTGCTGTTCTCCAATATCATGTCACTTACATTATATATATAATATATATATATATATATATATATA
>NC_068999.1:44026513-44027747 GCF_001194135.2 Octopus bimaculoides
AATAATAATAATAATAATAATAATAATAATAATAATAATAATAATAATAATAATAATAATAGCAATTATAATAATAGCAATAATAATAATGATAATAATAATAATAATAATAATAATAATAAAAATAATAATAATAATGATGATGATAATGATGATTATGATGATAGTAATAATAATAATAATAATAATAATAATAATAATAATAATAATAATAATAATAATAATAATAATAATAATAATAATACGAAAAGAGGAAAGAAAGCATCCTACAGAGGATTGCGATTACCATCAGGAGAGACCACGGTTGAACCCGACGGTGGTGGGTATAGATATTTAGGGATTTGGGGGCTGGCTGACATTCTACACAGAGAAATGAAAGTCAAGGTCAGCGAGGCATATCAAAAAAGGGTGAAGATGGTGTTGAAATCCAGCCTGAATGCCAAAAATTTGAATATCGCAATAAATATCTGGGCAGTCAGATATAGTGCGTCCATTCTCAAATGGAGTAAGGAGGATATATCGACAGTGGATAGAAGGACGAGAAAGTTGACGATGCTGCATGGGGCGCTACACCCTGAAACAGACGTAAACAAACTGTATATGAAAAGAAGGAATGGTGGTAGAGGACTAATCTTGGATTTCAGTTTCTCACAGGCTGAGGTCAATTCTGCTTTTCGTATTTTTCTGGAAGTGGAGGTCGATAAAATAAAGTACTAGTTAAATATGAATATCAATGTAAACGATTTCACTGTCCCCTGAAAATTACAGACCTTGTAGCAAACTGAGATTAAACTATTATTGTCGTAATCAATGTATTGGCTATTGTTGTACTTTTTCTCTTGTTTTTTCTCCGAGTTCAATCCTACAAGTCTCCACCGCTTTCCTTTTGTGATTTGGTTCAACCCTCCTTTCTTTAGTTCATTCGTTCCCTTGACGTTTCCTCATTCTCTTTAATGTTGCCATTTTCTATCTGTTTACATGTGTGTGGCTGTGTGCTTGTGCATGAGGAAGTGAGGAACAATGTGTGTGTATGCGTCTGTGTGTGTGACTGTGTCTCTGTGTGTGTGTGTGTGTTTATGTTTTTGTGGATGTCCATTTTTGTCCTTGGAGAGTAATTGGAAATATGTGAATACACACTCATGCATGTTGTTGGTTTCGGTATATGCTTACATTTTGTATGCATGCATGCGTATACGCAAATGTGTATATGAGGTATGGAATATATATATATATA
>NC_068999.1:44031629-44035253 GCF_001194135.2 Octopus bimaculoides
AAGAAGAAGAAGAAGAAGAAGAAGAAGAAGAAGAAGAAGAAGAAGAAGAAGAAGAAGAAGAAGAAGAAGAAGAAGAAGAAGAAGAAGAAGAAGAAGAAGAAGAAACGTTTTGGGAGAAAGACGAAGAAAGTCGGTCATAAAATACACGAAAGAAAATAAGAAGAAAAAAAAGAAAAGAAAAGAAAAAGATGGCATAAGCCACTAGAGGAAGATTCCAGCATTCACAACACAGAATTTATTGCAAAACAAAAAAGTCTGCCTTTCGCATCAAAATAAATAGTAATAATAATAATATAAATAATAACAATAAACTAAGAGAATGTGGATATCTATTTGAGCGTAAAATATTGTTATTCTTTGTGCAAACATCGAAGTCTAAGGAAGGCTACAAGAAAGAAAAGGAAAGAAAAAAAAAGGATAACTGTTATGTGTCAGTGATATCAGGGATGAAATATTGTATTATTTGAAGAATATGGCATAAAAGAAGGTAGCTGTCAAAATACTGTGGTATCCGTGTAATACTGTCTCGGCCTGCGTTAGATAAAAGGGAAATCCGTTACATTGGCATTGACGACAAAACGTAGTAGGAAAGATCGAACGTTTTTAACTGTATAGATATCGATTAGAAAAAGCAATGGTTAGGTAATTGGAATAATTAAATAGTTAGGACAAAGTAAAACACGGAATTAGTAATAATTAGGGGAGTGAGTTGAGGTAAGATTTCATATGTGTACGGCCCCTGTCGGTCTGCGCTGATCATGATGATGGGTTGCTTTTGCACCTAATATGTCCTTGTTCATACCATAGGCTTGGCAAATAAAGAATGTTGTATGTCTACATGAAGTCTGTGCATGGAAGTATCCCTTCCGTCAGGCCGCCAGTGATGTCCAGTTGAAAGGGTATGTTACCGCAGGCGTTGCAGTCAGAAACGAAAAGAACCGGAAGAGATGTCTTATGTAGCACTTCCTGTCTCATCAATCCATCAAACTTGTTTGGTACTTTTCATCGACCTCGAAAGTCAAAACAAGCAACGTTGACCATTGTAGGATTCGAAATGAGAACCATAGAGAAGAGGAACACATTTTTGCTCTATCCGATGCTTTGACGGCTGCCAATTTGCCTCTTTCGAGAAGCAAATGTTTTTTTTTTGTTTCATCGACCTAAATTTCAAGAAGGTAAAATAAATAAATGTATAAGTGATTGAATAAATGAAACAATAAATAAAGTGTTACGATTCCTAATTTCTTAAATAAAACAGTGTGAAGGTAAAAGAAGAGAGAATTGGTTCCTTGAAAAAATGTTAAGCCCTGCACTGGTTAGTAGTTGTTTTGGGGATGAAATTTCTTTTCAATGAGCGGAGATGGATTTAACCCCTTAAGTATCATATGGACTGGAAGTTGATTGGCATCGCCCAGTTAGTGCCGCTACCATTGTCTAAGTGAGCACTTTGTTCCAAATTCTTCAGAGTCCGCTGAGCAGACATATAGGCCTGTAAACCGTCTATAGGCCCATGTTGAACAATTCTACAGGTCTGAAATTATATACGACGCCCTATTGTCAGCGTTGATGCTATTGTTGGTGCTATGTTGTGTTTATTGTTGGTGGTGTTGTTACTAAATATTGGCTATTGTATTCATTTGCTGTTGTTGTTGCTGCTGTTATTGTTGTTATCAGCTGTCCATTATTGCTTGGTGAATCATTGTTATCAAACCTGAATCCATACACGTTGATAACATACAGAATTATATGTCTTCAGTTTGGTTTTAGATTTACCGTTTTATCTTATTGTATTCGTTCAATTATTTTTAAATGATACGAACACTATTGTGTCAAGATAAAAAAAAAACAGCTAGGTGGAGGAGAGACGAGGAGGTTGCATATCACCATCCCATAGGACATGTTATCCATCTATATTAAGCAACAAATGGCTTACCAGTTATTTTTAAACTGATAACTGACAGACCGGACATAAGACACCCACGTCTGGAGAACAGAGCCTCCATTTATCAAATTGTTTGTTCTTAGATACAGGTTTTACATATACAATAACGAAAATCAACCCCCAGTACATATCTACGAGCTAATGTGGGAGCCTGTACGTAGACACTCAATTTGCTAGAAATAGTAGCCGAAAGTCTTTTAAAAGCTAAAGTATACTTAAAACAATGTAGAGGAAATAAATGGTCATGTGGACGTGAACAGCGAATATCGAAACTATGGTTTACGTACTTATCCTTGATAAATTCTGGTTGATTCGAACGTGAATAGTATTTGTCCTCTACGATTAATGTGTGTTCAGAACACACTTGGTTCTTTAGTAGAAGTGACTCTACGACGGCCGGTGTTTCAGCATCATTGTGTCTCGTCAAGAAGAGGCATCTCGAACTAATTAATATCTGGCTTAGATCTTCAGCAGACAAGCTGCTTCCTGATCCGCGCTGATATATACCAAACAATGAGTAACTATTATATCCTCGCTTAACAAAGAGAATGAAAACGATGTCGTTAAACTGGGTGAATGACCCAGAGGCACTTGCGTTTATGAAAAGATAGTGGTAAGAATATGTATTCGTAGTAAACTAGAATTTGTTTTCCTGTGATGATCTCGATAATAATTAACATATTTTCGTTCGAATCTGCCAAAACATATTAAGAATAAATACACAAGACATTCAATCTCGGTATGCGAAACAAACGTGATGGTCATTTCTGGAACGCCTTTGATCGGAGATTCCTACTGAATTACGGTTGATGTAGGACTAAATATGAGCAACAACAATTAATTTAGCAATTAATAGGGCAGTAAGTCTGGAAATAAGTTGGAACTCATTGTAATGTCAGACAAAAATAAGTAAATTCTTGGAACTAGAAAAGATCAAATATATTTATTAGAATGCGTTCGATTTTTTATTGCAATATTGATTTAAGATGAAACAGCAATACTTCAGAATAAAATTAACGAAGCAAAAAACATATAAAACGATAATGTAGTCCTAGGTAAAGTAATCTGTTATCTTTTATCTCTGATTTCTTTCAGTTATTAGACTGCGACCACGCTGGGGCATTATCTTGGTTGATTTGAGCCGAACTAATCGACACCAGTAATTATGTTTCTTTTTCTTTTAAGTTTGAGACTTAATCTAACGCTGTTTTCCGTGGAGCCCTGGTGGTCTGCAAAGATAGAACTGGGAGTCCGTCCTTAGTCGAAAGACACCTGTTGTTATGTCCTGTTATTTGTATTTGTGTAACTTTCTCCGTTTTTTCCGTCCTTGTTTTCGTATACATTCGCTGCTTTCTTCCAAGGAATCTAATGCTCTTAGCTTAGTTTTTCCTTAGGGCTGGCCAGATTGGAGCAATCTCGAGTATAACCAGCCGAAATTGCCATGATAATCTGGAACTCGACTTAGGAAAGAAAACTCCGAATGACCTATCCTCGTTTTCTTTGTACCATCTGTCTGGATGTTTTGTTGTCCCATTTTGTATCACCTAAAGCGGTCTTACTCCCACACTCTCAGGAACAGTCATTCTGAATCACGGAGTTTACACTTGCGTACATGAGTATGTATATATATGTGTGTGTATGTGTATGCATCTATATATACGTATATATATATATATATATAT
>NC_068999.1:44037040-44037893 GCF_001194135.2 Octopus bimaculoides
AAGAAGAAGAAGAAGAAGAAGAAGAAGAAGAAGAAGAAGAAGAAGAAGAAGAAGAAGAAGAAGAAGAAGAAGGAGAAGAAGAAGAAGAAGAAGAAGAAGAAGAAGAAGAAGAAGAAGAAGAAGAAGAAGAAGAAGAAGAATCCTTTCTACTGGAAGCGCAAGGCCTCAAATTTTGGGGAAAGGTGTGAGTCGACTACATCGACTCCAATGTGTAACTGGTACTTATTTAATCGACTCCTAAAAGATGAAAGGCAATGTGGACCACTGCAGAATTTGAACTCAGACAGTAAGGACGGACGAAATGGCGCTAAGCATTTCGTCCGGCTTGCTAACGTTTCTGCCACCTCGCTGCCTTTTTGAACTCAGATGATAGAGACGGCCGAACTAACGTTAATATTAACTCTAATAGCAATGATAATGATTACGACAAAGATTATGACGTCGACAACGAAGATGACGATGGTGATGATGCTGACGATAATGACGGTTTTTAATTTCGTTAGAAGCCCCCTATTTTAAGAGGAGGGGTTCAGTCGATTGCACCGACAATACTATTTCATTCTTACTATATTTTATCGACCCAAGAGACACACATACATACGCACACACACACGCACACACACATACGAATTTATATTCACAGATACAAGCACACACAAATACATTCTTTTATATATTTATATATGTATACACACACGCACATATATACACGCATGTACATATTATATAGGCATACACTACATATATATATATATATATATAGATATATTTATATATGGATTTATATATATATGTGTGCATGCATGTATGCATATATTCGTGTATATGCATATTCGTACGAGTATATGTATAT
>NC_068999.1:44039879-44042458 GCF_001194135.2 Octopus bimaculoides
TATATATATATATATATATATATATATATATATATGTGTGTGTGTGTGTGTGTGTGTGTGTATACATACGCGTTCATTCATACATTTCTATATACGTAACAATTGATGAAGCACGTACAGACGGAGAGAACAGATCGAGGAAATTACATTATGAAATGTTTGGAGGATTGTCTGTTTCCATGACAACAAATGTATTCCGCGTCTGCAAAGGCATTCCATTAATGAGTGTTTCGCTGGTTTTTATTGACTTAGGATGGGACGAAATTTTTGCGGTCCGCACTGCGATAGGCTGTGCGTAATGGCGGCCATTACATATGGAATTACTTCACATAAAACAGGGGGTGGGAAACCGGAAGAGAAATTAGTCATTTTGTTAGACTGTTGTTGTTGTTATAGATTCCAAGGTCATCTCTGATTATGGAGCAGAGCTATAATAGAAGACGTTCCATTTATGATCATGTAGTCTAAGCATACGAATATACATACATAAATACATACATAAACATGCACACACACACACATATATATATATGTATATAAAGTATATAAATACATTTGCACACATACATAAACATATATTTATATGCATACATATGGAAATATAATGTATGTATATATACACGTATATTATATAATACATTGTATTATATATGATATGATGTTATAGTAAATATAATATTATAGATTATCCTTAGTATTAAACATTATATTGTATTAATAAGGGTGTTACTACAACAGCTGGCAGTGCTCCAGCCAAGGTCAATTTTCCCTTCATCCTTTCGGGTTCGATAAATTAAATACCAGTTGAGTACTAGGGTCGATCCAATCTACTGACCCCCACCTCCCTCAAAATTTCGGGCCTTGTGGTTAGAGTAGAAAGGAATCGTTTGCACGTCGGCCAAAATGCTTAGTGGCAATTCGTCTGTCTTTGAGATCTGAGTTCATATTCTGCGAGGCTGACTTTGCTTTTCGGGGTCGATAAAGCAAGTGTCACTCAAGTATTGGGGTCTTATAATCGACCAAACCCCTTCGTCAAAATTTTAGGCCTTGTGTCTATAATAGAAGAGATATTTAAGTCAACAGAATATAGCACCAATCGGGTACTGGGATTGATAATATATAAATCAGCCTTTATCAGTCAAATCTATCAGTAAATATGATGCAACCAAATTCTTCCTCTCTTCTTTCGGACATATTACATCAAGAACCGACTTATCTAACGAAAACCTCCATGTTTTTTTTTTATTAAGAACGGTATTGTATGACTTGAAGGCGTATATGACTATGTTTTCTAGCAACTCGTACAATGTGAGAGCGAAGGCTCTGTAATTACTCTTTTGCGCCCTGTTTTTCTTATGTACATTGACGCGATGATTGCTTCTTCCACCACAGTTGGCAGTTTCCCAAAGTCTCGAAGACTTTCAGGAATAATTCTAAATATTTTTTTGTACTGCTAAACAGATGGATGGAGTACCATCTGGTCGTAGAATTCCGTTGAAGGCATCTAACAGAGCCGAATATATCCGTGTCAGTGATGATTATTTTGGTGAGTGAACTGTTAATAATGCTTTCGGCTTGTAAAAAGAAAATGGAATTTTCTCGTAGCTAACATCTAAATATCTCACGGGTTGAAAGAAGCAATTTCACAATGTTTATCTTCATCTTTTTTTCCCTTTTAAATATTGTCGGAATCTGGAGTTTGTTATTGAGGATTCACATACTTTGCAGAAAAACTAAAGCAAAAGAATTTATACTTCCTGATGCCATTCTGAAATCTTTACCAGTTTATTTTTCTGCAATTCGGTCAAAGGTTTCCAGACGTTGTCTTTTATTAATTTTTTTGTTTTTCATCTATTGTTTTATCAAGGAATTCATCGTGTAAAACGCGGATTGGTTATCATTTTCCTTATTTTTTGCTTCTGCTTGGAATCTTCTTACATTTTTGCAACCGGAATGGTAGATATGGATATTTTTAGTACATAGATATATATTGCTTTTGATGTGTATCTGTGACGAAGTCAGTTGGTGGGTTTCCTGAAGTACCGATTAACATATATGCATTTTCTGTCTGCTTCCTTCTCTCTGTTATATACATATATATATATATATATATATATATATATATATGGGAGAATGTACGAAAAAAAAACAACAACAGACGAGGACAGGTGGTGTAAACAACAAAAGGATGTATTAGTTTGACGCTCGGGAATACAGAAAGTCTTTAACGTTTCGAGCTACGCTCTTCAACACATAGAATACAATGAGAAAAACACGGAGAAAAAAAATTGAATGGTGTTTGGTCATGCATGTATGTATGTATGCATGTATGCATGTATGTATGCATGTATGTATATATGTATCCATACAGATGATGGTTGTCCACTCCTTATGCAGAATAGGACCAGCTCTTAGCACCATCATGACATCTGATGTGGCTTTTTAAACCAGACAATGTTCTGAAAAGACACCCACATGGATCGCATATCCGATTTGGGCCTCCAAGTGCTGCAGATACATACATACATACATACATACATACATATATATATATATATATATATATATATATATATATA
>NC_068999.1:44042598-44045504 GCF_001194135.2 Octopus bimaculoides
GCACAAGGCCAGCGCTTTAAGGAGTGGGTGTAAGTCGATTACATCGACCTCCAGTGTTCAACTGGTACTTAATTTTTTTCGACCTCGAAAGGATGAATGTCAAACTCGACCTCGCGGAATTTGAACTCAGAACATATTGACGGACGAAAATGTGTGTGTGTGTATATATATATATATATATGTGTGTGTATGTGTGTGTGTGTGTGTGAGAGAGAGAGAGAGAGAGAGAGAGAGAGAGAGAGAGTGAGAAAGAGACAGACAGACAGACAGACAGACAGAGACAAGGTGAAGACAGCGAGGTATCTATAGACAAGAATCGGGAATATATGCTGCTCTTCGTACCGTATCTCCAAAAGCAAACATTAGCTATTACGTCTCGACATTGATATACGATAAGGCCATGCATACACCGAGTTACTGCGGTCATTCAATCAACAAATAGTCTATAATGATTTACTGTTATAAAGCTCTTCTGAAACGCATTAATATGATGCTGTGTGTGTGTGTGAAGTGCTTGGGTAGTTGATTCTCTCTATAATCACAAGGGCATGCTTAACGACACAATTTTCGTTTATGAATTTCATATCTCTACAATGCATTTATGAACACATACACACATAGAGAGAGGGAAAGAGAGAGGGAGACTTATATACAGCGAGGACGAGAGTAAGAAAATATTTGTGACAGAGACGTGCTGTACAGAGCAAGAAGATAGGAGATGAATTTGGGGGGAGGCATTTACAGTGAGGATGGGCATGTGAAATAAAGCGACATGCATACAGGGCAAGAACGAGAGAGAGAGAGAGGAGAAGAGAGGAAGTGGGAGGGGGTATATATGGTAGAAACGAAAGGGAGAAAGAATTTGAACCAGAGGCATGTGGTTCGGGGCAAGAACGTGAGAGAGAGATAGAGTGAAAGAGAGAAATGGGAGAAAGAGACAGTAAGAAAAGGTCTTATACAGTAGAGACGGGCGTGAGGAATAATGAGACATGCATAGAGGGCAGGCTCGACAGAAAGAAAGAGAGACAGAATGGAGGGAGGGCCTGAGAGAGAAAGGTAGAAAGCGTAATACATTTATATATGACAAGATGGAGAGGAGAAGCGACAGACAAAGAGCGAGGTGGAAAGATACACGGAAAGAGGTTGTAGTGAAAAGTCAAAGAGGCTCCTAAGTGAATTTACTGCACAAATAGACCATATTCAATAATGTAATAACGAAAGAATTAAATTAGATATTAATGGGTATGAAACTATTACAATAAATGTTCAATAATAGGTTTGACGTTTTCCAGCTGCCATTAAAGTCAACTAAGTAAGTGGAGAAAATGTATTTTTACTGTAGTAAGATCGATAAGAAGTCTGGCGAGATGAGCAACACTAGTAAGTCCACTACTATCACCATTATCACCACCATTACCACCATCGTCATCACTTAATTTACTAACGATTGGTATTAGCCAGAGACAAAAATTTTAGGTGTCCTTCGACCGGCTAGAAATAGAAACCAAACTCCTGAAAATCACATTAGCGTTTCAAAAAAACAAAAAATGTGTTTGCTTTGTTCTAGATGTAGGTTCGAAATTGATTTTCTGGAATCTTTCGTTCCAAAGCATTTCCGGATTACAGATTTTCCCGAACCAGGGTTGGTCGCCTTGGATAACACTCTCTAAATTAAACAAAGACTAAATTTATTTGAATAATTAAATGAAATACAGGTACCTGCGCATTGGTATAAATTAGTACGGATTATATAGAAGGTTCCGGACCATCAGTGTTTAGAAAGTCGGTGTTGTATTTGAAATGGAATCTTCGATACAAATAACCAAAGAATACAAAAGATATTCAAGGAGAAGCAAGAGAATCTACGTGGTCGTTTGACGTCGGAGAAGTAGCAGCCTAGAAACTCTCAGATTTCACTGTACCATTATTATAAATATCGGAAGGACACGTTAGGGAATATAGATTTACATAGCCGTAAAATAAACGTGAGTTTAATGGCTGAAATACCTTTATCAATCAGCGCTGACCAAGAGACAATATATATATATAGGGGAGAATGTACGAAAAAAACAACAACAGACGAGGACAGGTGGTGTAAGCAACAAAAGGATGTATTAGTTTGACGCTCGGTAATACAGAAAATCTTTAACGTTTCGAGCTACGCTCTTCAACAGAAAGAATACGGAGAAAACAAGGAGAAAAACACGGAGAAAAAAAATTGAATGGTGTTTGGTCAACGATCTATCATAGTGTGTGTGTGTGTGTGTGTGTGTGTGTGTGTGTGTGTGAGTGTGTGTGTGTGTGTGTGTGTTTATGTGGGTGTGTTTGTCCCCCCACCATCGCTTGACAACCGATGTTGGTTTGTTTATGTCCCCGTATCTTAGCGGTTCGGCAAAAAGAGACCAATAGAATTAGTACTAGACTTACAAAGAATAAGTCCTGGGATCGATTTATTCGACTAAAGTTGGTGCCCCAGCGTGGCCACAGACAAATAACAAACAAATAAAAGAATAAAAAATATTTGTGCATGTGTGTGTGTGTATGTGTATAAGCCACTTTTCTAAAAGTGTTCGACCGTGGATAAGATTTGTTTTGACTATTATTTCTAGCAATGCTGGTGCCTACTCGTATCTTTAGTCACTTCAGTGTCGAACACTATATATATTCTTTTATTATTTTATTCGATTCAGTCAACTTGACTGCAGCCATGCTGGAGCACCGACATATTCGGTGACTTTTTGACGAATCGCTAAGTTACGGGGACGTAAACACACCAAAATCGGTGGAGGGGTGACAAACACAGACACACAAACATACACACACACTTGCATATATATATATATATATATATATATACACATATATATATATATATATATATATATATATATATATATATATATATA
>NC_068999.1:44045843-44047362 GCF_001194135.2 Octopus bimaculoides
ATATAAATATATATATATATACATATATATACATATATATACATATATATACATACATATATATACATACACGCATATATATATGTGTATATTATATGTGTGCGTGTGAGTGTGTGTGTGTTTGTGTTTGTGTAAAAGCTCTGGAACCGACATAACAATGTGATTTAGTCTTAGCAGCTAAATGTTAAAGAGTTAAATAGATAAACAATTGGATATAGAGATCGATAGATAGATGGAGAGATAAATAGAGAGACATTCGATACAAAAATCTACAAAAGAAAATAAGAACAACACCAATAATAATAATAACAATGACAACAACAACAACAACAGTAATACGAATTTCCAACTAAAATCCTCATATTTTGTTTCAATATCGATGTTTGAAGACGAGAGAGGAAAAAAAAATGGTAAAATTTGTTGTCTTGTTTCGTTTTTTTTTTCTTGATTAACAAAGAGAAATTTTGTTTGAGTTTCTCTTTGTATTTAGCACTGAATGTTGAGTGAGAAGAAATTAACAATTAATTAAAGCAGATTTACAAAGACACGTTTAATCTGGTTCTTTAGGCACGAATCTGCTGAATTTGTGTAAACAAGCGAACGTAATTCATAAGTTTAGCATCGAGTTGAACACTTCGTAGAGATGGAGGGGGGGGAACAGAAGGTATATAAATGAAGCTGTTAACAATATAACAGTACTACACATGTTATTATTACATGTGTGTGTGTGTGAGAGAGAGAGAGAGAGGGAGAGAGAGAGTATGAAAACATGAATACTGATCTGTAATATATACATATGTATAAGTACATATACACAAACACATATATATATATACATACATGTGTATATTGAAAGGGGTTTTGTGGATGGGAGCAGAGAGTGAGAGAGAGGGAGAGAGAGGGAGAGTGAAGTACAGGGGACTGAGGATAAGAGAGAGGAGCCAGCGAGAGAGGGAAAGAGAGGAGCCAGCGAGAGAGAGAGAGAGGCCTGAGAGAGAGAGTGAAAGGGAGAAATGAGAGAGAAGGGTGAGAGAGAAAGAGGGCATGAGAAATAGTGAGTGAAAGAAGAGGAGTATGTGCGCACGTGTGTGTGAGGGAGAGAGGGAAAGAGAGAGAGCAGTTAGTGATTGAACAGTGTGTCGGATTGACAGCCCAAAGATCGATAGTTCGTATCCGATTTAATCGTTTTAATTGTTTAATCTTCACTGAACGTCTCCACCTTGTAACACCAAAATATGATATAACAACTTAACAAGCTGATTAACGATTGTTTATCGATCTCAGGTTAAAGACTTTAACTTATTTTGTTGTTTTCTCTCCAAATTCTGCAATATCAAGACGCTGTCTTTACGTGTTTTGTTGGGGTTTTTTTTCAACTAAACGATGTCACGGATTCATATTTCAATTTATACACACGCATGCACAAACATATACATACACATCACATATTCAACCACAAAACTACAAACATACACACACAAGTATATATAAATATATATGTATATATATATATATATAT
>NC_068999.1:44048093-44050781 GCF_001194135.2 Octopus bimaculoides
TATATATATATATATATATATGTATGTATGTATGTATATATTTATATCATTCGCCATGATAGATCGCTAGTCACCACACATTCTTTATTTTCTTCCCATGTTTCTTTCTGTGGAAGAGTGTAGACTCGAAACATTAAAGACATCTTCCCTTCCCGAGCGTTAAACTAATACATCTGTTTGTCTACACCACCCGTCTTCGTCTTTCGTTTTTTGTTTTTTTGGTGGGGTGGGGGAATTCTCCCCTATATATATGTATATACATAATGAAGCAGAATACAAAATGTAACTTCAGAATATTGATGGTTGCGAATACACAATTCATATTATTTTCTTACTGATCAACCTTACGAAACAGAAGCTATAAGAAGAGATCTTCATCTTCTCTCTTTTACATGTTGCAGTCATTAAACTGCGACCTTGCTGGAGTAGCGCACTGAAGGAATTTTGGTTGAAAGAATCGACGCCAATGCTTATTCTATCGGTCTTCTTTTGTCGAAC
The DNA here is from genome assembly GCF_001194135.2 of Octopus bimaculoides. Classification (NCBI taxonomy): domain Eukaryota; kingdom Metazoa; phylum Mollusca; class Cephalopoda; order Octopoda; family Octopodidae; genus Octopus; species Octopus bimaculoides. The sequence goes on from NC_068999.1 coordinate 44,048,592, forward strand.
CACTTAACGATTCTGCCACGTTGCTGCCTTAGAAATAAAGCTCTCATAGTGTGGCACAAGGCCAGTAAGGTCGGCGGGGGGAGGGGGATTTTTATTATATCGACCCGAGTGTTCCAGTGATACCTAATTTATCGACTTCGAAAGGCCGAAATGCAAAGTCGACAACGGCGGAATTTGAACTCAGAACGTAGCGACGGGCGAAATACCGCTATGCATTTCGTCCCACGCGGTAACAATACCGCCAGATCACCTCCTTAATAATAATAATAATAATAATAATAATAATAATAATAATAATAATAATAATAATAATAATAATAATGTATGTTGAAAGCCATAGGCACGGGCATATATAAGAAACTGAATATAATCCTATATAGATAGACATTATTTATGACTGCAATACTTCAGAATATATTAATAAAAGAGAATTCTTTTTTAAAAACAGCAAAACAAACGAATAAATAAAAAAAATAAAGAACGAACCAGTAAAAACAAACAAACAAAAATAATAAATAAACCGAAATACAAGAATTAATAGCGGATTTCTTTGATATCTTTAAAGTTTATTACCAAAGAGATTTTTCATCGATTGATTACAGCAATTAATGGTTCTTCTTCTTCTTCTTCTTCTTCTTCTTCTTCTTCTTCTTCTTCTTCTTCTTCTTCTTTTTCTTCTTCTTCTTCTTCTTCTTCTTCTTCTTCTTCTTCTTCTTCTTCTTCTTCTTCTTCTTCTTCTTCTTCTTCTTCAATCATTCTTTCTCCCATTTTCTTTTCTTTCAGTCCTTCTGTCTATCTCTTTACCCTTGACGCTCTCTCTCTCTCACTCCCTCTCTCTCTCCCTCTCTCTCCCTCTTTCTCTCCCTATCTCTCTCTCTTCCTTTCTCTCTCTCTTTCTTTCAATCTCCCTAAATCTATGTACTTTTACACACACACACACACACACGCACACAGACATACACACATATATCTATAAAGGTATGTATCTATATACATGCTTGTATATGTACATACATACATATGTACGCATGTATGTATATATATGTATATAAATGCATCCTTTATTCTTGTAAGTTCTCTTCTCCGATCTAAAAGTATGGATAAATTGTTTGGTTCTGTGTGAAAATAAATTTAACAAAGCAAAAAAAAAACAAAAAAACAGAAAGAGGGAAAGAAAATCCTACAAAAACAACAACAGTTGTAACAACCGACCAACCAAACAAACAAAGAAAACAATAACAACAACAACAATACTACTACTACTAATAATAATAATATCATCAACATATATTATCAACAGTCGTGGTGATGATGATGATAATACGGATGATAATAGTAAGGATAATGATGATGATAATAAAAATAATAATAACAATATCAACAACAACAACAACAACAATAATATTAACAATTATAAAAATATTAATATTAATAATAAAAATGATAATAACAGTGGTAATGATAAAAGTAATAATGATAATGATAATAATGATATGATGCCGATGTTAATAATAATAATAATGGTAATAATGATAATAATAATAATAATAATAATAATAATAATAATAATAATAACAACAACGACGAAGAAATAAGAGGCTGAGTGCATGAACAATGGGTTTTTTGAAATTCAGCAATCAAAAATAACAACAAACACAATAACAACAGCAACAACAAGGAAGACCTACCAACCAATAATGATACACACAAAAAATACAGGAATAAATATTAAAAAAAACATGGCGCGTATTTTATCTAAAAATATAAATAAGTATAATCAATGATTATTATTATTATATTTTATTTATATTTAGTTATTTCATCTGTTCCAAATGATTATCGATCAAGCTTTATTGGAAACTTGCTTGTATCTTACAATATTTTTGATGAGGAATGAAATGGTATTTATGATATCATCAATAGAATTAATCTTCTTCGCAACTGTTGGTTGTTTTTTTCTTTCTTTATTTATTTCTTTCTTTCTGTTTTCTTTGTTTTGTTTTTTTCGATTCTGCGATACAATTTATAACACGTTGCCTGTATTCCGTCTGTGGCTGATGTGAGAATTTCGCTGCTGTCTGGCTCGCTTGACCGTCTGGGAGCCATTTTCTTTCTCAGTTAATTATTCCTGCTTACGTGTACATATATATAAATATATATATATATATATATATATGTATGTATATATAT
>NC_068999.1:44051142-44052769 GCF_001194135.2 Octopus bimaculoides
GTCATACATTCATACATACATAGATCCATGCACATGTTCACACGGCGATAAATGTATATGTGCACGTATATATGCATGCATGTCTGTGTGTATATATGTAGATATATATGTTTACCTGCATCTACATACATTTATATGAATATGTATATATATATATATATATATATAATTGAAATTTAGAGAAAAACAAAAGGCGAAGACAGGTGTATAAACAACAAACAGATGTATTAGTTTAACGCTCGGGAAGGTGAGAAAATCTGTTACGTTTCGAGCCTACACTCTTCAACAGACTGGAACAGGAGGAAATAAACAGAGAGAGAATTTTTTTTAATGTTTTGGGTCTAGCGATAATGTATACAACGTAAAATACATACGTCTATACATATGTATCACAGGCGACTCCAGGACATCAGTGTCACTAGGGCTCATCACAGATTTCGTCACACGAGCTCTTCATATGCAGTGTTAACCCTGACCACATCTTAAACCTAACACGCACACACAAACCCTCTCCCACTCTTTCTTTCTCTCTCTCTGGGTCTTTCACACACTCAGTCACAAACTTATATTGGCGTCAAATTTTGGCATAAGGCCAGCAAATCTGGGGAAGGAAGTAAGTTGGTTACATAGACCCCAGTATGCAACTTGTACTTATTTTATCGACACTGAAAGGTTGAAAGACAGAATCGACCTCGGTGGATTTCGAACTCAATGCCTAATGACATGAAATGCCGCTAATTATTTTGCCCGGCGTACAAACGATTCTGTACCAGGTCCTCTCCTTAATACACATTCTGATCTAGAATTTTGACAGAAGGTCAGCAATTTCAGGAGAGAAGAAACGTCAATTAGTGTTCAACTGGTACTATCGACCCCGAAAGTATGAAAGTCGACCTCAGCGAATATTGAACTCAGAACGTAGAGGCGGATAAATTGCTGCTAAGTATTTACTCGGCGTGATAACGACTCAGCCAGCTCACCACATTAATAAACACACACACACACAAATGCACAATACCTCCCCACACACACACATACACAAATACACAAGAACAACACACACACACGCACTCACTAATATTGGACACATTTCACCTCAATAAATTCTAAAAATATAATAGTCTGGAATTAAAAAGAATACATATATATACATATATAAAAAAATTACATCGTACAATTTTAAATTCTTATGTTTGCTAGCATTACAATATTTCTTATGCTTGATTTTCCTTTGAGATCAATGTAGACATAAAACTTATTTACATAAATATCTCTATTTAGAATTATACTTAAAGAAAGAACACAGAATATAAGAAGAATAATGTTGTTCAAAAGAAAGCTATCGGAAGCAACGAACAAAAAAAATATGTTGACTTATATTTGTGTCTTTTCAGCTTTAATGCAGCTGAATTCGCAATTAAATTAACATATCTGGTTCAGTCTCCTGGCTGGTTTTGACAACAAATTTCCGACGACAATTAGAGAAGCTATCATACAGCGTATGAATAATTAAAACGTGTTTCCTGGCAGATGTCAACAACAAAATGGTGTGTTTATAGCTTACACAGACACACACAAACATATATATATATATACATATATATATATATATATATATATATATATA
>NC_068999.1:44053002-44057195 GCF_001194135.2 Octopus bimaculoides
ATATATATTTATACACAGGTATACATACACACATATATACACGAGTACGTCCATAGAGGTTAAAGAACTTATGACATTCCGATATTGTTCGTACTCGCTCTGATTGTCTTTTGGATAATCAATGAAGCGTGAGCGATGTACGTTTGTACATCACTCATGTCCAGTCTCTCATGAGTGATGACTAATGATGGGTTTTTCACATTGTTTTCGAGGTACGAGCGGTTTGTGTTTCGAAAAACTGAATAACGTGTTCATTGAAGAAGTGTACCGACTGATTGTATATCCCGGGTAATTCTCAGTGAGATCCAGCGCCATTTGCGTGACAAGACTGGACCGTGGAATTACTGGTACTACAGTTCATGAGATAAGCTTCCGGACAACAGTTTCCGTCAGTCCGAATTCACTCACAAGACTTGAGTCGACCTTAAATATGATGAACAAAAAGTGGACTAAGAACAACAACAAAAGTAGAGGAAAAAAGAAGAGGAAGGTAAAGATGAAAAGAGACAAGGAAGTGGAAGAGAAGAAGAAGGAGAGTGAGAAAGAGACTGATGATGCTGGTTATGATAATGATGATGATGACTACGACGACGATGACGATGACGACGATGATGATGATGACGACAATGATAATGACGATGACAATGACGACGATGACGACGACGATGATGATGATGATGATGACGACGACGACGATGACAATGGTGTGGACGATGATGACGATAATGATGATGATGATGATGATGATGACGTTGATATTAACGACGTCATCGAGAATAATGATGATGATGAAGATGATGATGTTCCAGCAGGAGAGGCAGAAGAAGGAGAAAGAGAACAAGTAATCACAAAATTTGCTTTTGTTGTTACCTAATCATTTACTACAAGTCACGTGACATTTCATATTTTACGTCACAATTTTAATTATTTTCTATCCACTCTTCTCTCCTACAAAAATTAAACATGTTTTGTTCGATTTCTCTCTCTCTCTCTCTCTCTCTCTCTCTCTCTCTCTCTCTCTCTCTCTCTCTCTACGTTTCTCTCTCTTTCTCTTTTTGTCTCTCTTTCTCTCTCTCTCTCTCTCTCTCTCACCCTCATTTTCCCTTCCTCATAATCCTCTTAAGGAATAAAAGTCATCTTACCCTTTCTCCCTCATTTTGACGCCCTATTTTCTCTCTACTCCCTAAACATATACACACACACACACACAAGAACTTTCTCTCCCTCTCTGTCTGTCTGTCTGTCTCTGTCTCTGTCTCTCTCATACACAGACACACACACACACACCTATTTCTAGTTGAATACTGAGTGGTTTAACTTCTTTCCAAGATAATCTGCAGCTTAGCTGATTCCATCTAAGCGGCGGCGCCTTTGAAGCTTTGATAAGCGCTTGTCGATTAAGGATTTTAAATAGTTGTGCTGCTGGAAGAACAAGCAAAGAATTCGGCGATGCCAAGGATTGGAAATTTGGGAAACGCTCCAAGAAATAAACAGCAAATTTACCAATAAGAAAGCAAAAAAAAAAAATCAAGAAAAAACAACCCAACAAACAAAAAAAGCAACAAAAATAAAAGACAAAGAAAAAAGAACAAATATCGCTAGAATTAGAAATCTTATGCGTTGTGCCGTTAAGCAGCCGAGCACAAATCAGCAGCGACATCTTCATCATTAGCAACATTAGTAACAACACCAACAACAACAACTGCAACTACTACTACTACTACTACTACTACTACTACTACTACTACTACTACTACTACAACAGCAGCAGTAGCTGCAGCAAGAACAACAAGAATAACGTTATTAGTTTTATGCACGAAGCGAAAGACTAACACTGACAGCTGTAATGGCGTAAAGCCGATCATGAAATAAACTATTCTCAAATCATTGAATTTTTGGTTTTCTTCTCATTAGTAGGAAGTTGAACACTTCCGCATTGCTATCGTCTGCAGGAATATACACAGCAAGAAACAGAAAATATTCCTTAAATCAAGCTTTTATTCAGTTATCAGCCATCTTTTTCGCTTTTTATTCAGCATATTTCACGCTCCTAATGGCGTTTTCCTCCTACGTCGCTTTCTCGGGTTTTACTCCACTTTTATCAACGTTGCTTACCAAAGCTAGCTTTGCGTCAGAGACTGGTTCGTCGCCACAATCGCTATTCTGACTGTTAAGATAAACCCATCACCGCCGCTGCCACCATCATGGCTACGACTGTTAACAACAACGAGAACAACGCCAACAACCGACACCAGGACCAACATCAACAGACTACCATCGTAAGATCTACTATAACCATCACCTCAGCAATGCTGTCAAGAGTCTTAACACCACCGCTGCCGCCGCCACAACTACTGCAGCCATCACCACCACCAAACAACAACAACAGTACCAGCACCGCTTCCAGCATGATCACCAACACCACCACCTATGCAACCACCACTGGCATTACCAGTACCGCTTTGAATATAACCAAAACCACCACAACCACCACCGCCACCACCACTGCCACCACAACCACCACCACCACTACCACCACCATCAGTTCTGCTTTCAATATAATCGACAACACCACCAACTACCCAACCACGCCAAAACCACCACGACGTTCTGAGTTCAAATTCTGCCGAGGTCGACTTTGCCTTTCATCTTTTCGGGGTCGATTAAATAAGTACCAGTTACGCACTGGGGTCGATATCATCGGCTTAATCCGTTTGTCTGTGCTTGTTTGTCCCCCTCCATGTTTAGGCCCCTGGGGGGCAATAAAGAAATAAGAAACGTTGGCACGCTGGCAGAAATGCTGAGCGGAATTCGTTTTTCTTTACGTTCTGCGTTCAAATTCCACCGAGGTCAACTTTGCCTTTCATCCTCTTGAGGTCGATAAATTAAGTACCAGTTGCGTACTGGGGTTGATCTAATCGACTGGCTCCCTCCCCCAAAATTTTGGGCCTTGTGCCTAGAGTAGAAAAGAATATTCTCCTTAAGAACAATATTTAACCTCTCACCAAGCACCTTCTCATTTCTGATGTTAGAGACGATGCCTCACTTCCATACATTAGCACAAGGTAGACATAGAAGCTCAGTCTATGGATCCTGGTGTTGATGCTCAGAGTACGTTGGTGATGTTGGTACCGTTATACAATTCCAAGAATGTAGATTTTGCCAGCAGCATTCATCTTTTGATCCCCTTCACACATCTTGCATCTTCAGTGATCAAAGTTCCAAGATAGTTGAAGGATGAGACCTGCTTAATGATTTGATTGTTCACTTCCAGTATGTACTTTGGGTTTCCTGTCTTTGTTACCACCATACACTTGCATGAACGGACCCTACATTTTATGAACACATCTTACTTCTCTATTTCTCTGACCAGTACATCCGCACTTAACTCGGCCTTTCATGCAACTCAGATTGCCATTTTAATCTAATATTTTTTGTTACATAAACGGTTTTTGGTATTCCATGTGCTACCTTGAAACTTGACTATGAATTTAAAGAATTAGATTAGATTCCTTGTATTAATTATTCAGTAATCTTGTTAAAATAGCGAATGAAGCTTGTACTTCAAAACGCTGCACCAAATCGATTGCTTATTTCTCTGACAAGTTGTTCAACATAGTATTGACTTGGACAGCTCTAACTCTCAACCAGTTCAATGACTTAGTTACAATCTACACAGCAGAGTGTATTGCATAATTTTTCAATATCAAATTAAAAGCCCTTCGTTTCAAGGACTTATTACGATTGATGTTTCATCGAGTTTATTAATCCGATGATTAATTAACTAATTAAAATCTGATATGTTACTATATTTTTAAAAAAATAAACATATGAATAATAATAATGATGATAGTAATAATAATAATAATAACTGAATAAATATATAAATAAAATCATACAAACACCAGTAGTGTTTTTGAATCGAATTCCCACTGTGAATTGATGAAATAATTTAATCAGGTATTCTCGAGAGATCTGCTGATTAATTAGAGAAATAAAACCAGAATATATTGGCTAAAAGCAATTGCGTTCGATCCACTACTTCTGATGCCTGATGGAGTATATTATTTATCACAGTCTCAGAGGTTTGTTCATCGTGGAAACTCTCTGTCTCTCTGTCTCTCTAACTCTGTCTGTCTGTCTGTCTCTCTCTCTCTCTCTCTCTCTCTCTCTCTCTCTCTCTCTCTCTCTCT
>NC_068999.1:44059467-44060400 GCF_001194135.2 Octopus bimaculoides
ATATATATATATATATATATATATATATATATATATATATACATATATATACATACATTCGTGTATACATATATATGCATATATATATTGTTAACATTTCTTCAGTCATTCAGTTATCGTTGTATATAATTGTACTCACACATATCTCTACCCATGCACACAAACACATATATACATACATTCACAGTCACACACACACACACACACACACACACATATATATATATATATATATATCAACATATATACACCTATATAAACAAACAAATGGTCGAGATGTAAACATAGATCACTAAACGCAATGCGAAGACGTAGAGCAGCGAAAACAATTTCCACCACTATAGATATGAAATAAGATAAGAAAACAGAGATAGTACAGAGACAGTATAGCTGAATCGATCTCCAATTTCATCGCCAAATTTATTCTAAAAGAATTCTCGAGTCGCTTAAATGGCGTTTCTCTATTTGTGTTGTGCATTACTTCTTTTGGCCTTGCTCCCAAACTGTTAGTGTCATAGTGTGAGCTCTGTTTATCAGAAATTTATTCCTTATCATCACCAAGTCAACCAATGACAATGTGATTGCCTGTTTAGCACAGGGAGTCCTTCTTTATCACACACACTCAAGCACAGACACACCCACACACCCACACACACACACATATATATATATATACATACATGCATGTGTGTGTGTGTGTGTGTGTGCGTGTATGTGTATATATATATATATATTTGGGGCTTAGTGGTTACAGTGTCGAGTTTACGATCGCGAGGTCGTTCGTGAGTTCGATTCCTGGACCAGGCTGTGTGCTGTGTTTTTGAGCAAGACACTTTTTTTCATGTTTCCAATTCACTCAGCTGAAGAAATAAGTTGCTGCTTTTTAATAAACTATATATATATATATATATATATATATATATATATATATAT
>NC_068999.1:44060411-44062897 GCF_001194135.2 Octopus bimaculoides
TATATATATGTATGTATGTATATATATGTATGTATGTGCTAATACATAGTACTACAATGTTACATTCACAACCAGAGAGAGAGAGAGAGAAAGAGAGCGTATTAGGAATTGGCGTGCACATGGTAAAACATTACGGTCTGACGACATTTTCGAACGTGTGTGGGGGGGGGGGGTTAAGACGTAACACGTTTGTAGAATATCCTGTTCTAGAGACACACTGCTTCACAATCCAATTTATCCCAATAAATGGATTTGCTTAGCGACTGACTCTCAAGAAAGATTTCGTGACAGACAAGATTAAGGAATCTCGAATCGTTTTCGATTCGCATAAAATTCACACGATCAGAATGGGGCTGTCATTGCAAGGGAATTAACCCATTGACATTATTTACATATTCTTTTCTCGCTTTAGGCTTTCCTCTTGTACTTTTAGTTCCTGCAACGCTAAGCTCGCAGACACGGACATAGGGAAACGTATATACACAAGCACAGCACACGCTCACACACGCTGTTTCTTTTAGTTTCATTTAGTGTGTGTGTATATGTGTGCGTGTGTCTTTACATACATGCATACACACACACATATGGATAGATAGATAAATAGACAAACAGACAGACAAATATGTGGAAACGTTTTGCTTTTGTTGTGCTCCATTATCATATATATATATATGTATATATATATATGTATATATATATGCATATGTATATATATGTATATGTATATATGTATGTATATATATATATGTGTATATATATATAAGTATATATATATATGTATATATACGTATATATATATGTATATAAATATATATATTCATATATATATATATACATGTATGTATGTGTATATATATGTTCATAGGTGTATATATGTATATATATATATATATATATATATATATATATATATATATATATTTATATAAATATATGTAAATATATTCATGTATATATGTACACATATATGTTGAACATATACGCACATATATGTTTATGTGTGTGTGCACGAACGCATATACGTGTATATAGATCTGTGTGTGTGCCTGAGTGCGTATGTATGTCACCTCTGTAACCCTGTATCGACGACTTCATTGGACGTTGTACTGCGCTTGACACAAAGCACTGACAATTCATTCTCGAGTTTCCCATTCCATTCCATTCAGTACGAAATCTTTTTAGAAGAAAGACATCGATTCGCTACGAGGTAAAAAGCCATGGAAAGTTCCTTTCTTGGAATACCAATGTGTGAGGATAACCAAAATGAAATATCTGGAGAACGGTTTAGAGAGAACGAAGTTATCACAGGATAGCGAAAGTACAATTTCCGCTGGGACGGAAAGTTAACAAATTTCACAGGAAGCAGTTATACCCGTTCTGTTGCAGAGCGATCTCAAATGCATGTGGGTATGTATATATGAACGTACTAGTATTCCAAAGAATAAGTCCTAGGGTCGATTTGCTCGACTAAAGTCGGTGCTCCAGCATGGCCCCTGTCAAATGACTGAAACAAGTAAAAGTGTAAAGAGTAGAGAGACTAAATATAAACACTCACGCTGAGAAATTTGGACAAATAGTGAAATATGTATGAAAATACATTTATAAGCATGTGTGTGTGCATGTGTGTGTGTGTGTGTGTGTGCGTCTGCATGTGTAAGTGTATGTGTATGAAATATATGCGTTCGTTTTTTTTCTTTTGGCCCTTGTCCCATGTCCTGTTATACCATTATCAATTTGAATATTAAACAACATTCTACGTTGAAAACTACACACCATTTTGGCTTTTGTTCTTGATGGTGTTGTTCAAATTTTTGTTGTAGTCGTTGTTGTTGCTGTCGTCGTCGTCGTCGTCGTTGTTGTTGTTGTTGTTGTTGTTGCTGTTGCTGTTGCTATTTTGGCATTCTCCCCGCTCGCCTCCTGCATTGTTTGATCTCTTTGATATGAGAAATAAGCCACACTCTGTAGACTTTTGTTCAAAGGAATATATTAAAACGGAACTATTTCTTCGATCACGACAGTACAGATTTGTAATCACCCCTCCCCACACACCTTATCACGTGTATATATATATGCGTGTGTGTGTGTGTGTGTGTGTGTGTGTGTGCGTGCAAACACACATATATACTAGCACGTGCGCATACACACACACAAACATGTAGATCATTGACGTCATAGGCATTTATAGATTTCGAGAAAATGTGAAATACTTTTTGGGGGAACAGTGAATTTACAAAGTAGATAAATTTATAAGTAATGCTATGCAAATTTCGCGTTAAAAACCCTACGACTTTTTCAGTTGAAAGCGTTTTCTCGGCCAATATTTGCTACACGCCCTCATTTATAGCTTTGTCTAATTCACTATACACCCTTCGATGTATTATACCTACATACATACATACATACATACATACATACATACGTACATACATACCAATACATACATAAATACATACATACATATATATATACATACATACATATATATA
>NC_068999.1:44062955-44063982 GCF_001194135.2 Octopus bimaculoides
TATATATATATATATATATATATTAAGAAGATAAGAAAATAGAGAGATAACATTTATTTATTAACTAAAAGATCTAACGTCATCTCTGACAGCTGTTTCGATTCCGGACGTTTATAAATTAATTACCATAATTATAACCATTTAAAAGTCGAACCTCATGAAGGTTGGTTAATATCTAGATTTGTAGATTTGTAATAGATTTATTCAAATACCAAACCGGTTTCGATAATTTTTTGCTTTAGAAGAGTTTAAAGATACAAAGAAAAAATCAGAAAAACATGTTTAAGCGATCAAATATCTAAATGTCCACAGAGATTTCAATGAGTTTCGTATGTATAGATAGCAATATAAGTTTAAATGTTCGATGAAAATCATAATAAACATACATTATTGAAAGTTCAGTGATATTGAATCTTTATAAAAAAACATAAATGGTGGTGTGGGGAGAGAAAGAGAAAAATGTGGAGAGGAAAGAAAAAAGCTTGCTTTTTTTTTTTTACAATTTCTGTCGTGGTGCGTGTAGTTCTTTTCTCAATGTCGGTCGAAGTTGTATAGCATGAGTTTCGTCACCTTAGCTTGTTAGGGTTCGAAATTTTATAAGTTCAAATCTTTTAGTATATATACATATATACTAACAGATTTGGGCGTTCAGTATTAGAGAGAGAGGCAAAGAAAGAGGAAGATAGATCGCTATCTACCGATAAACATCCATTATTTAAATAAATATTTGTGTATATTAAAATGCTCATCGTTCTATGTAAATACCTTTTTAAGTAAATATCTATCTACCTATCTATCTAATCTGTCTGTCTGTCTGTCTGTCTATCTATCTATCTGTCTGTCTGTCTGTCTGTCTGTCTGTCTGTCTATTTATCAACCTATCTATCTATCTATCTATCTATCTATCTATCTATCTATCTATCTATCCATATCTATCTATCTATCTATCTATCTATCTATCTATCTATCTATCTATCTATCTATCCATATCTATCTATCTATCTATCTATCTATCTATCTATCTATC
>NC_068999.1:44067744-44071540 GCF_001194135.2 Octopus bimaculoides
CTATCTATCTATCTATCTATCTATCTATCTATCTATCTATCTATCCATATCTATCTATCTATCTATCTATCTATCTATCTATCTATCTATCTATCTATCTATCCATATCTATCTATCTATCTATCTATCTATCTATCTATCTATCTAAATATCTATTTATCTGTCTAACTATCTACTTACCAAACTAAATATGTACCTACACACGTGCACACACCTACATACACACACATCTACATACAGACACACGTACATGCATATATACGTACATACACACACACATACACACACACACACCTACATACGCACACATATTACTTTACATACTTACAAAACACACAGCAGTTATACATCAACGGGTGTAAATACTCACATGATTGGGTGATGAGTATCTATACATAATATTTGAGTGAGCGAGTACATCGCCATTTTTACTTCTAGTTCAACTGTGCTAGAACACCAATTTGACCGACATTTTTAAACACAATATTTACTATTCATGTAGTAAGATGTTTATCTCATAGATTCATTGCAACTCTTTATGGTCTCAAATTGCCGAAAATTATTTGTATATATTGTATTTTCAATGACTGACTATTCAGCACTGACTTTGAATGAACGAAATTATTTAAATATCTAAAGAACAAACAAAGCTGCCACAAACAAACCGGTTTTTTTTCGCCACTACCCTTTATTCTTTTACACGCAAATAACATCGAAAGTTTGGAGAATGGCCGGTAGAACATACTTAAACTTTAGGTGTGTCGAGTTCGCGACTCGTATGCATATTTTCTTTTAATATTTTCTGTCGTTTGCTTGTTTCAGTCATTAGATTACGGCCAGCTGTGGCACCACCTTGAAGAATTTATAGTCGAATGCATCGACCCCAGTAATTGTTTTTTAAGCGTGGTCCTTATTCTATCGATATATTTTGCCGAAACGCTAAGATACAGGGAGATAAACAGACCAACACCGGTTGTCAAGCGGCGAAGTGGGGAACAAACACAGACAGACAGACAGACAGACACACACACACACACACACACACACACACATACACACACATATATATATATATATATATATATATATATATATATATATATGTGTGTGTGTGTGTGTATGTATGTATGTATGTATGTATGTATGTATTGATATACGACGGGTTTCTTTCAGTTTCCATCTACCAAATCCACTCGAAATGCTTTGATCAGCCCGAGACTATAGTAGAAGACACTTGCCCAAGTTGCCATGCACTGGAACTGAACCCAGAACTACGTGAATTGAACCTGGCAATGGCTGCAGAAAGGAGACTTAGAAAGGCCCACTCTCAGAACAAACTATTCCAAATATCACATTGATAAAAACACTGACTCGCTACAATGTAGGATGTTCTCTGAGAAGGTAGAAAGTTTAAGCCATAACGTTAGTGAGTGCTGTAAGCTTGCAAAATGCGAATACAAAAGGAGACACGATCTGTCCACTGGCTGTTGTGCAGTAAAGTAAATTCAAGAGAGCCGAGCAATGGTATGAGCACAAGACAGTGGGAGTAATGGCAAACGAACATTACAATATGCTCTGGGATTTTAACATGCAGTGCGAACAAGTCATAGAGGCGAGACGCCCAGATATCGTGCTCATCCATAAAAATGAAAAAGAAGTATGGATAATAGATGCTGCAATACCAGGCGATTCGAGGGTGAAAGGAAAGGAAAAAGAAAAGATTGAGAAATAACAACCTCTGTAGGATGAGATAGGAAAGTTATGGCACATGAGGAAAGTAATGGTGATACCGGTGGTACTTGGAGCATAAGGAGAAGTTTCCAAGGGCTTTGAAAAACATATTAAGAATATTGGAGCTGCTGTCAGGTTCCAGGTGATCCAGAAGACAGCATTGTTGGGTACAGTTCGCATTCTAAGGAGAGTATTGTCTCTTTGTGTCACAGGAGAAGAAGGCACTACTTGAAACCTTTGGTGATTTGTTATTGCCTGTTTCCAAGTAAAAAATTAACCGGCAAATTAAGAACTATCCGAGAGTCTTTCAGGATAATAATAATAATATTAATAATAATAATAATAATAATAATAATAATAATAATAATAATAATAATAATAATAATGATAATTATGATAATCTTTTCTACTCTAGGCACAAGGCCCGAAATTTTGGAGGCGGGGTGGGGCAGTCGATTAGATCGCCACAGTTTGTAACTGGTACTTAATTTAAATACGCCGAAAGGATGAAAGGCAAGGTCGACCTCGTGTAAAGACGGACGAAATACCGCCAAGCATTTCACCCGGCGTGATAACGATTCTGCCAGCTCGCCGCCTCGAGATAATAATAATAATAATAATAATAATAATAATAATAATAATAATAATAATAATAATAATAATAATAATAATATATACACACTCATACATAGATGCACACACACCACCAATACCGCACACAAATTGGAGAAGAAAATGAATGACAGAAAGAATAACATATATATATATACATACATAGGTATTGATGAATATTTGGTTATGTGGACAGATAAAATAACGTAGTATGGAATGGAGGCTATGAATCTTGTGGGTGTGGTAAAACAAATTAGAAACTGTACATCAACACCAGACATGATTTACCGTCTCTCATGTCACTAGGGACATCAACAATAGACATACAGCGGCAACAACAACAACGACAACAGCATCAACATCTATAACTAAAACCAAAACTATTTAACAAAAAAAACGAATGAACGATCAACTCAAACAGTGAAAATAATGTTAAGTAAAAGATGAAGAAGAAGAAAAAAAAATGTAAATATTTAAGTGAATTTAAATAAACAGCAATAATGGAGAACTAAGGCGAACAACTGGAAAAACTACAACAATGGCAACAACAACAACAATAACGAAGTACGAAAGCCAAACAATAACAAACATATACAAAAGTTAGAAACATGTAGAAGCCCCCACATAAACACAGTTGAAATTATAAACCTGAGACTGGCAGAAATACACACGAAGCAGGTCATAAAATGGTCGAGACTCTTCCCACGTGATTTGCCACACACACGCACACACACGCACACACACACACACACACAAATAGAAACACACACACACACACACAGAAACACACTAAGCAGTGGATTTGTATCCTAAAACAAGCTTCTTCGTTTCGCCTAGAAAAATCTCTGTTGCTTTCCCATGTCACTTGGTTGGGATAATGCGTGGCCGCACCCAGTTATACGCACCGCCATGTAAATTTGAAAGAGGGCACTTTGTGGTGGTGGTGGTGGTGGTGGTGTTGGGGAGGAGTTAGTAATCTTTTAAAAATACACAGTATTCTGTCTGTTCGTCTTGTTCATTTTCGTTGTATTTCTTTCAGTTTTTGTTGTTGCTTCATTCTAATGTCTTCAAGAGCTGCACCACCAACATTACTAAACTCCATTCCGTACATTATTTACATTCTGTACATTATTTACATTCTTTACATTATTTACATTCGACGGATATTTGTCCTCATCTTGTTTGTTGTTAACACAACGTCTCGGCTGATATACCCTCCAGCCTTCATCAGGTGTCTTGGGGAAATTTCGAACTGGGGTTCTCATTCCTAAGGTATTTTTCGATGTTGTTGTTGGTATTATTATTATTATTATTATTATCATTATTATTATTATTATTATTATTATTATTATTATTATTATTATTATTATTATTATTATTATTGTTGTTGTTGTTGTTGTTATTATTATTATTATTATTATTTGTATTATTATTATTATTATTATTATTATTG
>NC_068999.1:44071702-44072855 GCF_001194135.2 Octopus bimaculoides
ATAATAATAATAATAATAATAATAATAATAATAATAATAATAATAATAATAATAATAATAATAATAATAATAATGATAATAGCAATATCGAAAAATACCTTAGGAATGAGAAGCCAGGTTCGAAATTTCCCCAAGACACCTGATGAGGGCTGGAGGGTATATCAGCCGAGACGTTGTGTTAACAACAAACAAAATGAGAACAAATGCCCGTCAAATGTAAATACAGTAAATAATGTAAATAATGTATATATTTCCTCATCTCTTAAATATAGAACTAATTCTGTATTCTTTACACAATTTTCAATGTTAATATGCACGTACACCAACATGCATAATGTGAGCGCGTCGGTTTGTGTGTGTATGAATATATTTGCCTGTGAGTGTGTTAGGGGTGTACGTGCAAGAGCGTATAAATTTCTTCCGATTCACTGAGAAGTGATATAAACCAAAACTCAGAACCCAATGGTAGAGTGTTTTCAATACATTATAAATGAATAGGTCACCATTCCTGTGTTTCAATTATCCCATCATTCAGTTGTTAATCAGTCTCTTTCCTTTCGTGTTATCTGTTGGTTGAATATACTTTGAAGCATCGTAGAAAAACTATGAGAAAAATGATTCAATTTATATCTTTCTACGAAAAAATAATGCATGTTTTCAAGCTCAACATCTTCATTTAATTTCCGGCTGTCGTAAAAATGCTCCAAACGTGTTCAATTGATGTCCCCCGAAGAAATTTCCTCAGGTAATTTCGTTAATATTAAAATAATTTTAAAAAACAAAAACAAAAACACTTTGAAACCAACGATATTATTCCAACTTGGATTATTAGGAACGCAGCACTTGCAGAAAAGATACTAACACCCATACAGACAATGTGCTAAAAACTCCGTTCTTTTGGTTAAACCGTTAATGTTGAGAGAGTTATGGTTATCATACAAGAGAAATGAGGCGCTACGAATCACATAAAAAATTAACAATAGGAATTGTGTAGAAGCCACCAACATAGCCTTTACAATCGTACTGCACACATCACCGGTATTACTATGAGAAACTCTGAATAAAACTGGACGTGTATACACTGAATGTTCTGTGATCTGTCTGTCTGTCTGTCTCTCTCTCTCTCTCTCTCTCTCTCTCTCTCTCTCTATAT
>NC_068999.1:44073473-44074164 GCF_001194135.2 Octopus bimaculoides
ATATAATCAGAATAGCTGGATGAGGTTTGTTATATATATATATACAAGTAGTAGTAGTATTAGTAGTAGTAGTAGCAGCAGTAGTAATCAGTCGCTGTGGTAGTACGACTTTTTCAGATGGCAATCAAGCTGGAATGGTAATTCCACTCAGCTACAGAGCTACAGACCTAATATTATCGTCATTATCATCATCATCATCATCATCATCATCATCATCATCATCATCATCATCATCATCATCATCATCATCACCATCATCACCGTCAGTACCACCGCCACCGCCAACGTTACCATCGCGAGACACCAATGTCCATTACTGCGCATACATATAATGTCTAGCCATTCCTATAAGTACAACGATAACTACTTACTTTATCGCTGCTATGTTGTCCAACATTATTGCATTGTTGCAAGTTGCACCATTCGCCGCTTATATAACAATATATACGTGCATATATGTATATGTGCATATATATATATATATATATATATATATATATATATACACACATAAATGTTTGTGCGTGTGTACACATGTATATATATGTGTATTTACATATATATATATATATATGTATATACATGTATACATATATATATATATATATGCACACGAAAATATATGGACATATACACATATACACTTAAATGTATCTATACACATAAATGTATGTATGCGTATGTATGTATG
>NC_068999.1:44074345-44075679 GCF_001194135.2 Octopus bimaculoides
TATATATGTATCAATTGATGCATGTATCCATATATGCATATGTGAGTGTATGTGTGTTTGTGTATATATATATGTGTGTGTGTGTATACGCACAGATATAGTAATAGAGGGAGAGAGAGAGAGGGGTGCGGAATGAAAATTAAAACAAAGAACCAAACACCCACAAATACACATTAAACAAGTAAACCAAATAAAAAAACAAAACAGAAACAAGGTAAATGAAAGAAAAACACAAGGAAACTTCTTAAAGTAGAAGGAGACATCCTGTTGCACCGTAGTTCTGGTGTGTGATGAATTCTTTCTTTGAACGTTCGGATTCATCGCGTTTTCTGCATAACTGATAGGGAAAAATAGCTAAAAATAGTTTGCTATGAAAGCAATAAATGATAATTACACGATTCCAATTTCTGTGATGTGTTGTTATTTCCAAAGAAGCATGCATCGATTCCACTATTAACCTACACCGCTTGTTGGTCTGCCTTTTTTCCTAAACAACAACAACAACAACAACCACACGCAACATTAACGCCTCACCACCCAGTGATCAATCGATCGATCGATCGATCGGTAATCTTATTTCGTGTTCGCCTCTACACTGTTACCCTTCTTCTTCTTCTTCTTCTTCTTCTTCTTCTTCTTCTTCTTCTTCTTCTTCTTCTTCTTCACCTTCTTTTTCTTCGTCTTGCTCCTCTCTGACTTCTTCAGCTTTCTCTTCTCCTTCCTCTTCTTCTTCTTCTTCTTGCTCCTCTCTGACTTCTTCACTTTCTTCTTCTTCTTCTTCTTCTTCTTCTTCTTCTTCTTCTTCTTCTTCTTCTTCTTCTTCTTCTTCTTCTTCTTCTTCACGTCCCCTACGCTCTCTCGTCCGCAACAACACTGCCGCTGATGCCTCTATCAAAATCATCACCATCATCGACGTGAACGTCACCATCTCCCTCCATATTCTTCGCTTCATCCTCCTTCTCCTCTCGCACCTCCACTCCGACCTCCTTCTCGTCTTCTTCCTCGTACTCCACTCTTCCTTGTCCTCATACTCATCCTCATCATATTTGGTCTCTGGTGCCATATACATACACGAACCTGTCTCGTCGTAACTCAGGCGTTTCTCTGACTGCTTGACTGTCTGACTGCCTGTCTCTCTTTCTTACGTCTCTGCGTCTATCTTTCTCACTCCCCCTCTCTCTCTCCACCTCTAGTTGTACATATAGAAAATCTATGCGACCACGATAACATATACAAACACCAACATTTTATACAGACAAAATGCATACATATGCACTCATACACACACAAACATATACGTATGTATGTATGTATATATATATATATATATATAT
>NC_068999.1:44076126-44077296 GCF_001194135.2 Octopus bimaculoides
ATATATATATATATAATTAGACGTACTTATATGCTTGTGTGAGTTTTGTATTTTTATTTCCCGTCCTCCCCGCATGATTCCCCTACTTATTTTTTTATCTATTCCTCTCATAATTCTATCCTTTTTGTACATTCTTTATCTTTTGATAAACTACCCTAACAAACAATGCGTTATTTTCGCTGTTGACTGTTATTTGTTGTGGCTTAGGTTATTTTAAGTCATTGAAAATATTCTCTGCAACTAACTCACATGTTTATTCTTTTATTCTTTTATTCTTTTATTTCTTTCAGTCACTGCATAGCAGCAATGTTTGTATACGTCCTGAGTGGATAATAGTCGACCATATCGACATCAAAACCTATTTGCAAGTATGGTGCTCATTTTAGCGAAATCATTTCACCGCATCACTGAGTGAAGAAAGAGAGAGAGAGACATATACATATATGTATGTACATATGTAACTACATATACGAACGGCTTCCATGCCGATCATGTCCACAAGATTCATTCAGAAGAAATTGGTAAGTCAGAGGCAACAGTAGGAGCGCTTGTAGAAGATACCACGCAAGGGAGACTGAGCCAGGTTCCACTAAGTCGCAAAGGAGCTTGTCAATCTTTCAGCCATGCGGCACCTGTATACTACGTCGAGAAATATGTTGGGAAAATAACGTCACAAACACTAAATACCAGTGTTTTCAGTATTGTAGGTCTTTGGGTATTCACTACATATTATTGAAAGACAGAATCAGTGGAAGTCAGTAACTGCACTGTTTCCGCCATCTTTGTTGCACGACTGAGAAATAATTATATCCATCCATACATTGAAGACGTTAGCTTCGAAGAGCCGCAGGTTATATGTAGATAGTAATGTAAGGATATAAGAAATTTATGTTTATAATGAATATTTAATGCCAGATTACTATCTCTTCTCTCTAACTATAGATACGTTTGTGCATGCACACATGTATATATATAGACATGTGTGTGTGTGTGTGTGTGTGTGTGTGTGTGTGTGTGTGTGTGTTTGTATGTTTGTATGAGTGTGGATATAAATATACATTCGTATATATGTATTTGTATACACAATTGTATTTATGCATGTCTATATGTATACATACTTACATGCAGACATATATATATATATAATTACATTTATATATACTGATATAT
>NC_068999.1:44077816-44079428 GCF_001194135.2 Octopus bimaculoides
AGAGAGAGAGAGAGAGAGAGAGAGAGAGAGAGAGAGAGAAAGCGAGAGAGAGAGAAATATATATATATACATATATATTGGTATACACACGTGTCCTTCGCTTTTCTCCTGGTGTTGAGTTTCCCGGTTTCAATTTTACTGTAGGTAACATTTATGTATTTGATATTGCAAAGAATATGCTTCCAGGCTACTGAATCGATTGTGATGGATTCTCTACTCGTAAGAATTTCAATATGAAGATTTTTGTTCTTTGAAATCATTTCAAGTTTATGTTGCAGACAGTAAATATAGAATGCTTCTAGTGTTTTGTTTTGCATTTTATGAAGCATCAATGATTCACACTCACACATCAGATTCAAACTAGAGACGCTTTTGGAAATAAGTGATCATCTAGGACTACACACTTGCATATTCGCATAAATGCATAAACACAAAAGAGACCCGAGCTATTCAGTTATTAGACTTCGGGGCTTGGCTAGTTGTCCGGTTTTGCGGATGGGAGCCCTGGTATTCGGTCTTCTATGACGATCGGGTCTCCACTCTAAGCTCGGCATCAATATGTTGCTGGAGAGGGAACTCATCAGGACCAAGTTGTCTAAGGAAGGTCGCTTCAGCCCAGGGCAGAAATGCACAGGCAAAAAAGTACATATGTGACTGAAAGCAAAAAAAAAAAAAAAAAAAAAAAAAAAAAAAAAAAAAAAAAAAAGAAGCAAATGGTAAGTAATATAACCAGAGTTAATTTGCGGTCTGTGCTGCTTACTTATGTAGGAGCAACAGCAGTAAGGTCCCAGACGTATGAGTAGTGTTCCGTAGTGGGTTTCATATGTCTGTATCAGCATCACTTCGGTATTAGCTAGATTTTCGCCTGATATCTACAGGGAAAAAGGAATTCCCTGTAAACATTAAAAACATATACGAACGACAGGGCGGTACGATTCCCATGTACAAGCGATTTCACTAATGTCGTTGCCAAATACATTTTAATTAATTGTGTGTCGTCTATACAGTGTCCGATGTGAGGATGTGTGGATGTATGTGAACTTTATTAAATGAATACACAGACATAGATGTATGTATATATATACATATGGTTACAAATATATCTACCTCAATATAAATGTCTTCGTCTGTCTGTATGTCTATCTATCTAACTATCTATCTTATTTATTTTATTTTATTTTATTTTATTTTTCATTCCTTCTCCCCACAAAGAAAAGCTCTACTTTGTAATTTGTCCCCTTTGTGTTCTGCCCTGTGTGGCTAATAAAGAAACATATCTATCTATCTATCTATCTATCTATCTATCTTACCTGTCAATCTGATTATCAATACTATGTACGTATGTATTTCTGCGCACGCGCATGTGTGTGTGAGTATCTATCGCTGGCTGGCAACAGGACAGATTGGTAAAAATAGTTCATTTCTAGTAGAACGCAAATAATCAGAGAAACGTCAGACATATCAATGCCATATACTAAGAACCTACCTTGACAAACAGAAATATTTTTAGGGTTATCCCACTCAAATATTCTTATAAACATACACGCACACACACACATGTGCACATGTATGTATGTATGTATGTATGTATGTATGTATGTGTATATATATA
>NC_068999.1:44079438-44080664 GCF_001194135.2 Octopus bimaculoides
GTATACGTATGTATGCATTTATACATATGTATGTATATATATATATGTATATGTATGTATATATATGCATACATATATATATTTATATGTATGTATGTGTGAATGTATATATGTTTGTATGTATAATGTAGGGCGGTAGGGAAAAATCCCAGCTGTTTCCTCTTCAAGTACATCTGCTTATTTCTATTATCTGAAGCCAATTTATGGATTGGTGATTACATAATATCCATAAATTTTCCAACTTCCTGTTTTGTGATAAAGTTTGCAAACAATCAGGCTAATAACATCATAAAACTTGGAAAGTATTTCCCTGAGCAGCATTCCTTGTCTGATAACCTAGGATATATGCGCAAATAAGTCGCACGACTCTACCGCAACATATCATCAGATGAAAGGATGAGCCTATGTGAGCAGAACACTATGCATGGATATGTTAGTAGAAAGCTCCGTGATGATAGTAACATTGGTTATCAAAGCAGTCAACCATGGACCAGTTGCCAGATTACTACCTCTCACTTTGTAGGATATGCGTTTGTAATCTAGGAACAGGAAATGTCAGCCAAAGTACCTGTTGTACATAGATGATAGAGCTGGAGGAAAAGCAGTAAGAAGTGACAACCGATGCAAACATTGTGGAGTTAACACCGAAGATATCACCGACATCATACGCAGTTGTCCGAAAATATCATCATGGTATTATCTACCGATGAGGCATGATGCTGTGGCTAAGACACTCTATAATGAAATCCGTCGGGGGGATAATCCCGAGGACAACGAAATAAGAGTGGTAGAAGCTATAGTCTCTCATAATGAAAAAGAAGTATGGAATGTCCCAGTGAAGGCCTCAATAAATATAAGCACAACAGATCTAATATAATAATTTGGGATAGAGAAGAGAAACTGCATAATTGTGGAAATTAGGTGCCCAGCGGATGTTAACATTAAGCTGAAGACCAGTGAAAAAGAGAATACATACGCTGAACTATTGGGAAATCTGCAGTTACTCTATCCAAATTACAAGTTCGGGTTTATACCTGTAATTATTGGGGTGCCGGGATATGTAACACGCTGCCTAAATACCAATCATGAGAATATAGGCTTCTCAAAACAAGAAAGGAGAAAGCTAGTTCGAAGACTACAGGTCCAATCCATCACTGGAACTGTAAAGATGTGTAAAACTTTGCAGAATTTTATCATTTAAATATATATATATATATATATATATA
>NC_068999.1:44084045-44084761 GCF_001194135.2 Octopus bimaculoides
TATATATATATATATATATATATGCTCTTATTTATATGTGCATGCAGATACACATACAGACTAGCTTATAGATATAGACATGCACAAATGCACGCGTACACATACACAGAAAGCGGACCCCGGCACACGCATACTTTTAACGCCAATCTAAAACGCGCGGCAGATGCGCTTTGGTGAGAGTCTTAAACATTCCACAAGTCGGATCATTTATCGTTTATCGTTTTGAGAGTAACTTACCTTCCGTCAACCGTATCATATAGCAGCAAGGATCAGTGATATTGTCATATCTCATTACCTCTTCTCTATTTCATTAATCCCAACGTTTCTGTTGATATGCTTGTTTTTGTTGAAGCTGTTGCTGTTGTTGTTGTTGTTGTTGTTGTTATCATGGCGTTTTCTAATAACTTCACCAAAGCAAGCGCCATCACTATCACAGCTACCAAAATCTCCATCAGCACCATCTGTGTCGTCAGCAGCAGCAGCAACAACAACAACAACAACAAACAGCGCTACTATGACTATTTTTATTATATCTTTCATAACCATGCTTGTATGGTTAAGAATCTCACTTTGCAACCACGTCGTTTGGGGTTCTACTCCATTGCGAATCACCTTGAGTAAAGTTTCTTTATTCTTTTTGTACTGTAGTCCCTGACCGGCCATTGCCTTCTAAATGAATTTAGTTAATGGAAACTGTAGAATCCGTCATATATATA
>NC_068999.1:44085846-44087250 GCF_001194135.2 Octopus bimaculoides
AAAGAAAATTTTCTTGAGGAATCTTGTCAAATATTCGTTGTTTTGTTTGTTTTGTTTCCATGCAAGCCTTTTATTCGCCTACTATTCTTGGGAGGGGTCTAAGGGTTGGCGGAAGAGTCAATTAGGGTCCTATCCAAAGCAGCCGTCGTTGCTGTTTTCAGTTGCATTCTCAAACATGAGGGGTTACTAACTCCAAGATTCCGAGTTCGTTTCCAGGCAGTGACCTGAATAACTACAATGATAATAATAATAATAATAATAATAATAATAATAATAATAATAATAATAATAATAATAATAACATCGAAAAATACCTTAGGAATGAGAACCCAGGTTCTTAATTTCTCCAAGACACCTGATGAAGGCTGGAGAGTATATCAGCCGAACTGTTGTGTTAACAACAAACAAGATGAGGACAGAATATCTTTCAAATGTGAATAATGAAAATAATGTAAACAATGAGCAAGTGAGTCTATGGATATTATCCGAGCATCTGATTCTTCGTTTGCTCCTAATTGGTTTGGCTCGAAGAGTCTGTCTTGCTATTCCTTTCTGCGTCCTTTTGGTCACATGTCCACTGTGTCGGTGCTGTGACCTCTCAATATGGAGAAGTAGGGACGTGTTCTCGCGTGAGCCACGCATCCTTTTTAAAAAAGTACTGAGGTCGATTCCTTCGACTGAAAGATGCTTCAAAGCAGCACGCGCATCTCCACCACCAACAACAACAACATCATCATTATACCCGATGCTGCTCTCTCCATCACCGGTATAACTACCATCATCACCACGAACATCAGCGCATCTGATACCACCACCACCACCTCCATCACCACCACCACCACCAAAATACCACACGGCTCTCTCTCTCTCTAGATTTAAGAACGGCAACAACGACAGGTAATACAATAGCGAATGATTTTTAACATAAACAGCAAACTACACAAAATAATGTTTGTTATTTCAACTGGTTGTAACAGTTCTTGTCGATGTGTGGAACGGTCTTTTGGTTGGAGTTGTTTAGAGTTGGCTGTTTGTACAAAGGGCTTCGCTCGCTTCTCCTTTTCTTTTGTCTTTTTTTTTTTCTTTGTCTTAAATATTTGTTACATATATTCCACGTGAAATCTGGGAGGATGGTTCTCAACACCAATCCCACCACAACCACGACCATCGTTACTACTACTACTCCTACTACTCCTACTGCTGCTGCTGCTGCTGCTGCTGCTGTTGCTGCTGTTGCTGCTGTTGCTGCCATGTTCCTTTGTTCTTCCCTTTGTTCCATTTATTATTTATTAGTTTTACTGTGCCTGTAAGATATTCTTTATGTGTGTGATTGTGTGTATATGCATGCACACACACACACACACACACAGGTATGTATGTATGTATGCGTGTGTGTATATATAT
>NC_068999.1:44090721-44092391 GCF_001194135.2 Octopus bimaculoides
CTTGACAACCGACGGTGGTGTGCTTACGTCCCCATAACTTGGTGGTGCTCCAGCATGGCCGCAGTCAAATGACTGAAACAAGTAAAAGAGTAAAAGAGTTGTCTAAGAATAAACACACACACTTACACACACACACACACACACATACATACACACACACACACACACACACACAAACACATACATATGCATAAAGAGAATGATAGAAAATAAGAGAAGCCATTTTAAATTTCGTAGTGTATATATATATAGTTATATCGATATAACTACATACACACGCACGCACGTACACAAACTCACTGACATACATATATAACTACATTTGCTCACACGCACTTATAAATAAATATCTATGTATATACTCGTGTACACGCACACACACACACACACACACACACACACACACACACTCACACACACACACACACATATAGACACACATATACATATATACCTATATATAGTTGAAAGGTTGTACATTGCTATGGTTATGAGGAAACTTTAGCGTCAAAGCGACGCCAAGCTCATTTGAGCGTGACAGCATTGCTGAAGCGTAAGGGAGATAAATCTTTCATTAGAAACCTTTTGCTTTTGTTTTTTGTTTCATCTGTGGTCGATGAAGACTTTTAAATGTACTTATATTCATGAAAATACTAAATATTTTTAAATATATAACAGTGAAAAGTAATGTGAAAAGCAAATTGTATATGTTACTTTTGATATTAACTCTTTTAATAACGGCGAAACGAATATTTATGTTTTTATATTAACTGGTGCAGGTGTAGCCGTGTGGTAAGCAATTCGCTTATACTTCCCGGTTCAATCGCATTGCATGGCACCTTCGATAAATTTTTATTTCATTATTGCCTTCGGCCGACCAAAGCCTGGTGAGTGGATTTGGTGAACGGAAAAAATACTGTCCTCTCTCTCTCTCTTTCTCTCTGTCTCCCCCCCTCTCTCTCTCTCTACACACACACACGTATATATATGAAGGCTAGTAGTAGTAGTTGTTGTAGTAGTAGTAGTAGTTGTCGTTTTTGTAGTAGATGAGGTAATGTAGTGGCGAGTGATAGTCGTACAGGCAGAATGTGAGCCGAGGGTGAAAACCAAAATTCTTTGAATCGGTTAAGATTGAAGCAAACGGTGTAGAAACCTTAGTGCATGACGGTATGAGAAACTTCGATTACGAGCAGAAGTAGTGGGCGGAGCATCATAGCCATGTGTTGAGAGGAATTCTTTGGAGTTAGAATAATTCATCTCTGGAAACATGGATGCTTCGTAGAATATACTTACACAACCCTTATTCAGGGACTTTTTAAGTGGTATGGGCAACTAGAGTTGAAGAAAATTCTAACTGGGCCCCCACCTGCAAGGTCATGCGCTGTTAATCTTGGCGCACATATGGTTGTGATGCACGTGCCTGGTGTACCCTTATCAAACGGGTAGTCATGATGGGTATAATGGGCTTCGTATATTTTTACCCCTGTGTCACTTTGATGGCATGCACTGCTCTCTCACTCAATAATGATAATAATAATAATGATGATGATGATGATGATGATGATGATGATGACGATGATGATGATGATGATGATGACGACGACGTCGACGATGACGATGATGATGTCGGTCACGGCTGCCGTATATGTTACTGGCTGCCATATTTCCTC
>NC_068999.1:44093084-44093531 GCF_001194135.2 Octopus bimaculoides
AATGGCAGGGTCATGTCGCCTTTTTACGTCCCAGCTGACCTTCTCCGAACGACAATCTCCGGCTCCCTCCTCCCCACCCCAAAGAATTTCTGCTCGCTTTCTTTTTCGCAGCTTGCCTCCTTAACACCTCGATATGAATTTCCGTAATCAGTTATTTTTCGCTGGACTTTATTGGAATTTGTTTGTGGAGATGGATAGACTGAGTTATGGCGAACACACGAAGGGAGACAGTGTGTGTGTGTGCATGTGTGTGTGTGTGTGTGCATGTGTGTGTGTGCGTGTGCGTGTGTGCATGTATGCATGTATGTATATGTGTCTATGTGTGTGTATGCATGTTTGTGTATTTATATGTGCATATATACATATATATATTATGTATAGCACGTCTGTAAGTGTACATATACATATATGTAAACATACGCATATATATATATATATATATATATA
>NC_068999.1:44095332-44096520 GCF_001194135.2 Octopus bimaculoides
TTTTTTTTTTTTTTTTGTATTCTTTCTATTTTTCTTTTGCATTTGATTCCAATTCTGAAGAAGAATTGATGTCGCTGTTCAATATGTCTTTGTAGTATAGCTTAGGGTGCCAATAGCATAGTGATGTGAACGCCATCTTGCTATAAAATATGTCCGTTTCGAAGTCATCTATTGCACACGCATCAAAGACATTGTTGTACTCGACATAGGGAAATATTTAAAGAGAAAAGAGACATTCTTATAAAAATCTATACATCATTCGTGACACATGTAAAGTGGAATAGATACATATAAGTATCGAAACCAAGTAATCGATTCAGCTAGCGAGCGGCATATCTTCTTCGCTACATCGTTCGGCAAAAGGAAGCTACCGAAGATGTAATATCGTGATCCAATACTTCAAACATTCGAAGTTAACTTTCTCTCTTTAACATTCAAATGTTTTACATTGTTCAGATTCTTCAAAATGTCACCATTTTCCTTCGTGCTTCTGTGTATTAATATTACGTTTCGAATGCAGGTGGTAAGGTGGCAGGGTCGTTGGCACGCTGGACAAAAATGTTTAGAAGAATTTTGTCCGCGGCTCTACAACTGAGTTCCATTTCGGCCGAGGTCGACTTTCCATTTCAGGTCGATAAAATAAGTACCAGCTGATGGAATTCACTTGCCCATCTCTCACGAAATTAATGGCCTTTTGCCAAAAGTTAAAATTACTCTTACATTTCAAACGGAAGCTGCGAGCTGCCAGAATCGTTAATATACCGAGCAAAAAATGCTTAGCAGCATTTCGTCCGTCTCTACGTTCTGAGTTCGAATCCCGCCAAGGTCAACTTTGCTTTTCTTCCTTTTGGAGTCGATCAAATAAATAACATCTGAACAATAGAGTCCATGCGACTGACTTAGCTCATCCCCTGAAATTATATATATATATATATATATATATATATATATATGTGTGTGTGTGTGTGTGTGTGTGTGTGTGTGTGTATACAGGTACACACATACACACACACACGTTGGGGTTACACAGGTTCAGTCTGGCAAATTCATTCATAAATCCCTAGTCGGTCCGGGACTATGGTCGACGGAACCTGACCAAGGTAGAATGCATTGAGAGTGAAAGAAGTACGGTTTGTTTCCGAAGCAAACTTAACCAGACAGCTGTGTAACTCTCCCTCTCCTCTCTTT
>NC_068999.1:44096981-44099421 GCF_001194135.2 Octopus bimaculoides
ATATATATATATATATATATATATATACATGTCGTAATATGGATAGATAAACGGACCTATATTGGCACAATACACTAATGAAGGGTGTTAGAATAAAGCTTTTGAGTTCAAACCAGACCTAGAGAGGACCTAAGCGTATAAATGCAGAAAAGCAAGGAAATAGAGCATACGAAAACCATTAGATTTTGGGCCAATCAAATAACAGTATTTAAAACACGAAAGCATATAGTATGTAATTAAGTGTATGCAAATACCTTTTACTTTTACTTTTACTTTCGCTTTCACTTTTTTTCTTTTCCTTATTATTTTTGCCGTAATAACTCATTTCTGAAACGTAGACAAAAAGCGAAATTATCTTCCATGAAAGGACCTCAATGAACTCCCTGATATTACAGCGCAGCGTCTGTCGTAATTTACATGGCTATAAAACGGTGTTTATGTATCTAATCTTGCAGTTTACACTTCAACCAACCCACCGTTTGCCGATTTCCTCGTCTTTACCCCACCACCATCACCACCACCACTTTTACTATATTTCATTTCCGTAAGCTGTCATTGATGTTCTCACAGACTAAATATATTTTAATAGTGTTTCTGAATAATAACAACAACAACAATAATAATGATGACAATAATAATAATAATAATAATAATAATAATAATAATAATAATAATAATAATGATGATGATGATGATGATGATGATTATGATAGGTAAAAGAACATAAAATACAACTTATGAAGAAAAAAGAAAAATTGCATTAATGCCATTATAATTATACTTTCAAGTGATAATTTTTATATTTATGCAGTTATTTTGTATCATATAAGTTGTTGTATTTGATGATGATGATGATGAGGAGGAGGAGGAGGAGGATGACGATGATTGTGGTGATGATAGCTTTATTGTTGTCTTAATTTTTTGGCGTTTTTTTTTTTGCAATTTTTGTTATTGTTTTTGTTTAATGTTCTTTTTTTTTCTTTCTTTGCTTTTTGCGAACTGAAATGATTATGAAAATATATACTACGACGTAAACCACTACCACATAATAATAAAAACGACAACAACCTTTATAGCACCACCAGCACCAGCACCAGCACTAGCACGACGACCACCACCACCACCACTACAACTGCCATCACCATCATCATCACCACCACCACAACTGCTATCACCACCAGCACCAGCACGACGACCAACACCACCACCACTACAACTACCCTTACCACCATCACCACAACTGCTGTAACTACCACCACAACTGCCATCGCCACTACCACCACCACTGCCATCACCTTCAACACCACAACCATAACCACGACCATCACCACCACTGCCACCATCAACTATAATGGCAGTTACAGAAACGACAGAATCAGCCAAGAGAATAGTTATAATAATTGCACCACCGCCACCACTACTATCACTGCCTCCGCCAACATTATGGCTACCATCTATAATAACAGCAATAGAAGCAAGAGTAGGATTGTGCCACTGGTGGCACTTCCGAGACTGTAGCACTCCGTCGGTTACGACGACGAGTGTTCCAGTTGATCCGATCAACAGAACAGACTGCACGTGAAATTAACGTGCAAGTGGTTGAGCACTCCAAAGACACGTGTACCCTTAACGTAGTTCTTGAGAACATTCAGCGTGACACTGAGATTTTAAAATGTAATATATATATATATACATATACATATAAGAAGAATGACCACTAGGTGGACTCCTAATACGCTAAATGTTGACTCCATATGGTCTGACCACTAAGAAAAATTGTACTTATATGGTCATTGCACTTATATGTATGTAATATAATTTTCTGAATTTAATTAATATCAATTTTTACCCTTATTATATATATATATATATATATATTTATATATATATATACGTATGTATATATATGTATACAAACACACACACGTATGTATATGAAGATCTTTTTCTACCTTATACATATCTACTACATATAAACGTATAGATTTTCATCCAATCGTGTTGCTATACTTATAGAAGGAAAATCCCGCAGCCTATTGATTGCCAGTGATCTTGGGTATTGAACCTTGGGTATTATATGCCGTCACGTTATGTATCTACTATTGGATAGGTGACAATAGACGCAAGATAAACGACGTTCAAGCAAACTCCAAGGAACGCTGAATTCGATGGAATACAAATACATCTTAATTTGTGTTTGGAATATTTCGAGATCGAAGAATCGATGAGTATAAAACCTTGGAACCTCTGCCGTTTCCTTCCTCGGCGTTTACATATACTTCAATCGATTATCTTTCATCGAGAGACAGAGTGCAATATATCAATGTTGCCCCCCCCTCTGTTTCACTCCTAATACACACACACACACACGCACATATATATATATATATATATATACATATATTATGATACATATATATGTGTGTATGTATGTATATAT
>NC_068999.1:44099959-44101064 GCF_001194135.2 Octopus bimaculoides
TATATATATATATATGAGAATGTTAAGTCAAAATCAATTACAAATGATTAGTTCCTACGTGCGTTTCAGCTTTGCAGCTATTTGAAACTCAGCAATGGCTATTTCCAAGTGCCTTTAAATGCTTAATAACAATGGAGCATCAGAAGACCACTTTATAGCAGCTTGTTACAAAATTCTAATAATTTATACATATGTTTATGTCAATTTTTTCCCCCAGTTTTCCCGTATACATGCTCTATATATTATAACTAGTAATATTACTAAGTACAGTGGTCGAGCAACCGCCATGCTGCAAGATTACGTGGAACTCTAACTCATATAGTATTAGTCGTACAGTTAACTGTACACACAATATGTATATGCATGTATGTATGTGTGTGTGTGTGTGTGTGTATGCATGTGTGTATGTATGTGTGTGTATGATGGTCGCTTCATTTTGACAGATGGCAGACGTCTCATTAATCTGCCTCATGTTGATAACCTCCGTTTCGTTTGTGTTCTCTGAGATAAATCTTAAGACCAGCAGTTGACCAGTTGACCAGCTGACCGGCAAGGCTTCAAACCTACGTGACAGATTCAAATCTCCTACTCAGTTTATATAGCTTAATTGTGCTGTGGTAATCTTATGCATTTTCAATGCAACTTTCCAAACCAGGGCAACTGAA
The DNA here is from genome assembly GCF_001194135.2 of Octopus bimaculoides. Lineage (NCBI taxonomy): Eukaryota > Metazoa > Mollusca > Cephalopoda > Octopoda > Octopodidae > Octopus > Octopus bimaculoides. Next base: position 44,100,625 of record NC_068999.1, read on the forward strand.
ACAGATTGCTTTGCTTGTACTTCAGAAAAAGTTGAAAAACTATTGTTAGGAGCATTTCGATTTTGCAATATACTGCATAGTTTGATGTGGATTATGTAGCAAAGCTTATTGTATTATTTCATGTGTCTTAAAGGGCGGCGAGCTGGCAGAAACGTTAGCACGCCGGGCGAAATGCTCAACGTATTTCGTCTACCGCTACGTTCTGAGTTCAAATTCCGCCGAGGTCGACTTTGTCTTTTATAGTTTCAGGGTCGATAAATTAAGTACCAGTTGCATACTGGTGTCGATCTAATCAACTGACACCTTGGGCAAGATAGATATGATATATATATATAAGGGCATTACTACAAAATAATGAATGTTTTTACACACTGGCTTCCTGATAAAATTCTTGTAAAAGATTTTTATCCTATTTTGAATTTATATATATATATATATAT
>NC_068999.1:44101313-44102109 GCF_001194135.2 Octopus bimaculoides
ATATATATATATATATATATATATACACACACAGAGATAGATAGATAGATAGATAGTTAGGTAGTTATAAAATCAAGTACTTGGGGTGAATTTAATTCCCACTTCAGTTGGAATGAGTTACCAACAGAGGCAATGCCAACGAGAGAATAAACAGTATCAGCCATCATAAAAGTGAAAGGAACAGACGAGTCAGCAAAACGTTCTACGCAGGTCAACAGCATTAGATGGACAGACAAACAGACAGAGAGACGTGCAGAGAGATGGTCAGCAAGCCAAGTATTATAATGCATGTAAGAATGAGGAGAAGGATGGAGCGGGGTGGTGGGTCACGTATCATTAAAAGTATGGCTAAAGTATTCTACATCAAACACACGTCAAACTGATAAACATTCATTCAAGTTTTAGGCAAGGGGCCAAGATTCAGACACACAAAAAAAGGATATGAATAAAGAAGTAAATGAATAAATATAAATGTAAAAATGAATGAATAAAGATATGTGCATGAATAAATAATTTAAATGTTAAATCGGGGGAAACCACGTCCTTGCGTTTTCTCGGTTTCAAATCTCAATCTGGTCAACTATTTTCTTAACAAGTTCGGCTCGCAACCTCCCCCTTCTGTGGGAGAGCGTAGGCTCGAAACGTTAAGGACTTTTTCACTTCCCGGGCGTTATACTAATACATCTGTTTGTTGTCTACACCTCCTGTCTTCGTCTTATATACATCTATATACATATGTATATATGCATACATACATACATACATACATACATACATATATATATATATATATATA
>NC_068999.1:44102241-44103643 GCF_001194135.2 Octopus bimaculoides
TGCATTCAATGATGTATACTTAGGTACAAACATATATACATACATACATACATACATACATACATACACATATACATACATTACTCACATACATACATACATACAGACAGACAGACAGACAAAAAAAAGACAGGCAAGCAGATAGACAGATAAATGTACACATATATACTAGTTTATCGACATAAATATATACTCTCATTCAAACATATATACGAAGATACAAACACATAAGCGCACATACGCACATATATACATACATACACACATACATCATTGCATCTATTCATACATATACATATATATATACGCACATGCATATATACTTAGAAACGTACGTACGTACATGCGTACGCTCAAACGTACACATATACATACACATTCATATATATACGCACATACAAACGTGCATACAACATAAATTCCCTTTAATCCAAATGTATAAACGTTCTAAAAAGGGGACAGCGGCGGTTCGAATTAGGTTGTACTGGCCCCTTGGAAGCGCCCCAGTAAGCTTTAATCTCTAAAAGAAGAAGATTAAGATCGGATCGACATAGGATACTTGAAATTAGCCGAGAAATATTTTCTAAATGTTTATTTTTTCCAGCATCTCCCTCTCTCTGAAATAAGCATCGGCTGGAAAGCAGGAGGCCCAGAGGAGCTAACAGTGCCAAGGTAAACAGAGATTGGTCGGTCTCGTCTCTATCAGATTAGCTTTATATCGTACATCAAAGAGACTAGCTTTGGAACAGAACGATACTTGAGATGCTAACAAAGTAGATGCGGTAGGTTTATAGGGTAGAGTGGGGGTGAAAAACAACAACAAGAACAACTTCATTGTATTGTAAAGGGGAAGGGAAGGAAAAGCGCTGCAACAGCAGCAACGACAGCAGCACGATATGTTTTAGAAATATATTTTTAAAAACGGGAGGATAAAACAATATACGTTGCTGTGTGTGTTTGTGTGTGTATAGGTGAGTGTCTACGTACATGTATACATGTATGTATGTACGTATGTATATATACATGTGTATATACATGCATGTATACATGCATGCATATATGTATGCATAAATGTATGTATCTCTATCTATCTATCTATCTATCTATCTATCTATCTATCTAGATTCCTAAATATATTACGTTATATATGTATATAGGCGCAGGAGTGGCTCTGTGGGAAGTAGCTTGCTTACCAACCACATGGTTCCGGGTTCAGTCCCACTGCGTGGCACCTTGGGCATGTGTCTTCCACAATAGCCTCGGGCTCACCTAAGGCTTCTGAGTGGATTTGGTAAATGGAAACTAAAAGAAGCCCGTCGTATATATGTATATACATTTATGTGTGTGTGTATGTGTGTGTGTGTGTGTGTGTGTGTGTGTGTGTGTGTGTGTGTGTGTGTGT
>NC_068999.1:44110318-44111997 GCF_001194135.2 Octopus bimaculoides
ATATATACGACGGGCCTCTTTCAGTTTTCGTGTCTGTCTAATCCACTCACAAGGCTTTTGTCGGCTCGAGGCTATAGTAGAAGACACTTGCCCAAGGTGCCACGCAGTGGGACTGAACCTGGAACCGTGTGGTTGGTAAGCAAGTTATGTACCACACATCCACTCCTGCGCCTATTTATAAAACCCTCGCATTAGTCGTACACAAGCCAGTACATACGACCGCCAACACGATGACTCGCTCCGCTAAAAATAGCAACCAAATCATTAATATATACATAATATACACCACAGACATCACTAAATAACGTCTATCCAATTAAGATAAACCAATTCTGTGTAAATTATGTAAATTATCTTTCCAGTTTAATTAGTATTTAAACCAAGATGAGACTGTCTTTGTAAGCAACGAATAGTTACGTAAAACAACCAATGCTTTTAGCTTTAATACCAACTATATTAGTTTGAGTGTCGGCATGCAGCGTTTTCTCCATTGATCCTATTAGTGGAGATGTTTGGCGTGTATGATCGATGTTTAATGTGAGGAAAGGACACGTCGGTGTTTCTCCAAATATAATTACACTTATATCACAATATCACATTGTTTGCCCAGAAGGATTGCGTGGGAAACAGAAAATTTTAGAACAGTTATGAATGACTTTATTTCTTTGTCTGTCTGCCTGTATGTATGTATGTCTCTGTTTGTCTGTCTGTCTGTGTCTCTCTCTCGGCCTATCTATCTATCTATCTATCTATCTATCTATCTATCTATCTATCTATCTATCTATCTATCTATCTATTTATTTATCTATCTATCTGTCTGTCCTTCACGTTCTCACTGAATCTAACATCTCTTGTCGAGGAATGAAGAAGGAAGAATTGGAAGGAGACAAATAGAGGCCTAGTTAGTTGTAATGGGTTGCGAAAACACAGACACAAACACACGCACATACTCATACATACACGCTGATAGATTTTTATTCATATATATGCACACACACACACACACACACACACACACACACACACACACACACACATATAAATATCCATAGATATCTAACTACCTATCTGTCTGTCTCTCAGTCTGTCACTTGTTCTCTCTCTTTTCTTATATATGTGTGTGTGTGTGTGCGTGTGTGTGTATTTACGTGTATTATATATGTATGTGTTTACGCATATATGAATGAATGCCTGTGTGTATGTGTGTATGTGTACGTTTCTATGAGGTGTCTCTTGTGTATAAGAGATTTCATTATACCCTATTTTACGTAAGCTGAGTTATCTTTCACCTACATTACAAAATTAAAATAAATTAAATCGACACGTTGTTGTTTCAGTCAGTCTTCCTTACAAATGTTTCTTCCGGTCTCTTCTCTTATTACAAGTTTAAACACTTCACCGCCATTCCATGGCCGCATTCATCGATATAAAGCATTCAGATTGAAACGGACACAACGAACCTACATACATATATTCACACATATACAATTAAACATATACACCAGTACCTAGGTTTTCAAACGACTCTGATTACGAATAAATCGAGCTTTATAAATATATATGATTGATGGCCGTCCACTCGTGACCGAGGAAGACCATTACTGACCTTCAGGAACATTGTGTGCTCAAGGACCAACTTATATTTTGAATTTGCGGCTCCGTTGGTGGCTAATATATAT
>NC_068999.1:44112233-44115485 GCF_001194135.2 Octopus bimaculoides
ATATATATATATATATACATAAATATATACATACATATATATACGCACACACGTTTCTCTATGTGTGTGCGTGTGTGTGTCAGTCTGTCTGTCATGTTTGCTTGTGTGTGTGTGTGTGTGTGTATGTATGTGTGTGTTTGTTTGTGTCTCAAGCACTATTTACTCAATTAACTAAATAATTATAAGCCAAATGAATCTAAACGATATATTATAACAATTTCCTAACTAATTATTCATACTATTTCAAGAGACTTGTTTGAAAACAAGGAAATTAAACTAACAAATATAATTATGCTGAATACTTTTTACATTAAAAACCATTATATTTGTATGAAACCAATATCATAAACAACTTTACCACAATAACAAGTATTTAGTACATATGTCTATACTCGAAATAATATATTTATAGATAGGTGCAGTTGTGGCTGTGTGGTAAGAAGGTGAACCTGGGACCAATTGGTCCTGGGTTCAGCGTCACTGCGTGGCACTTTGGGCAAGTGTATCCTCCTAAAGCTTTGGGCGATACATACTGAACATTAATTGTGGAACAATAAAAGAAAGGAGCACTCCGTCGGTTACGACGACGAAGGTCCCAGCTGATACGATCAACGGAACAGCTTGCTCGTGACATTAACGTGCAAGTGACTGAGCAATCCACAGACACGTGTACCCCTAACGTAATTCGCAGGGAGATTCAGCATGACACACAGTGTGACATGGCCGGCCCTTTGAAATACGGTACAACTAATTTTTGACAGCTGACTGGACTGGAGCAACGTGAAATAAAGTGTCTTGCTCAAGGACACAACGCGTCGCCTGGAATTGAACTCACAACCTTACGATCGTGAGTTAGGATGCCCAAACCACTAAGCCACGCGCCTTCATTGTGGAACAATAGCTATTTAGCAATATATATTTAGTAATATGTTTTGAAAATATGTGGATTGATATATAAGGAACAATAATTAGTCAACGAAATGTGTGTGTGTATGTGTGTGCGCGAGACAGAGAGAGGGAGAGATAAACTTACGAAGGCAGATATCGAAGATGACCTTTTTAGCTATCAGGATGGCGCTAATTCGCACGACCCAGTATAGGTCCACCTACAGTAACCACCTTTGGTGAGGTAATTTTGGAGGTGAGATCTTCCTAATTTTGATCTTTTATAATTTTGCTGATTCACCACTTCATGTACGTATGTGTGTGTGTCTGTGTGTATGTATGTACATACGTGCATATGCATGTATGTATGTGTGTGTGTCTGTGTGTATGTATGTACGTACGTACATACGCATGTATGTATGTATGTATGTGTGTATGTGTGTATGTACGTATGAATGTGTGTATATATGTATATATGTGTGTATATATGTGTATATATATGTATGTGTTCATATATATATATGTATGCATGTATGTATGCATGCCTACATGTATGGGTGTATATATGTATGTGTGTTTGTGTATGTATGTGTGTATATGTGTGTGTATGTATGTATGTGTGTATGTATGTATGTATGTATTTACGTGTTTGTATGTATGTGTGTATGTGCGTGTGCATGCATGAATGTATGTATTTATATTTGTGCCTATATGAGTGTAAATGGTAAAGTGACATGAAGGTTCAACAGGAACAAGGCGGAGTAAAACCGGAAATGAAACAATGGCCATATGAATCCCAATACACTTGGCCACTTGCCACTCCCCGTTTTTTATGTTGTAAAGAAAGTAGAACAGGTCGATTCTCTCCCTAATGTATACATTATTTATGCAGATTCACATACAAATAGCAATGAATGAATTCTTTCTGTTGTATCTTTTGTTTGAATGAATTGTCCACACACGGTTTGTTGTCAGCAATGGACTGCCTGACCAGTGGAATGCGACCCTCGTGGAAGATAGGAAAGAGAAGAGATGATAGAATTCTAGTCTGATGACCAGGCGATGATATATGACTGAAACTTTGCTTGCATTTCACACCTATGTATGACATTTTAAGGGACCGCTTCGTCATGGCCTATATTTGTGTTCGACAGACCAAGCAAATCATAGACTCTCCACGGTACCTTTTCACTTCTCAGTTTCGATCAAACTAAACCACAAACAACATAAGTAGTCTGTCGGCTTTGCATAATGATTCACAAAATTTTTCGGGCTGCAGCCCCCTTGGCCTCCGAGTCACGTTTCTAATACCCCCCCCCATCTTCCCACCAGAAATATAGATCACTTTCTGCGGCAAATTCAAAGCAATTGTATTTCACAAATAAAAGTTAACCTAATTAACCCCTTATTTTGTTGTTTCTACATCCGACGCCACCTTTTTGCCACCCCATTATTACTCAACTTTTCTTCAATGCCTCCACTCCCCGATCTTTCCACTGCTCCCCCCAAGAGGGTAGAACCAAAATATAGTTTTCAAAGGGACAACTAGTCACCTATCTATAAATTAGAAAATTACTATTTGTAAATCTCATAACAGTACGTTGGAGTAAAGATTATTTGCCAACATAACATGGCGCTCCTGGTTTAAGACGAATGTTGCCGTAATTACAGCAACGTTCGTCCTAAACCAGGACTGCCATGTTATGTTGGCAAATAATCTTTACACGACCAGTATTGTCTATATTTTATGTTTCGTGATTGCAGTCGCATATTCCGAAACTATTGATTTTTGACTTTGACTTAAGACTATATATTTTAAATCTTTTTAAAGTGCGCACATTTGATTTGACTCTGCTTCAGTTTCTGACTGCAAAGTTATTTTATCGATCCCAGAAGGATATAAGTAATATTTATTTTAAAAGAATACTTGAGAAAAAAAAAATGAAGAAGAAATTGAAATGCATAAAATACTAAGCAGTATCTACTCATATACACAATCACACACAAACACACACACACACAAATACACACATTTACAAATACGTAAAGACGTACACAAATGCTCACTCGCACACATATTTATATAACAGTGATGATGATGATGATGATAAGATGTTCTTGTATTTTCCTCTCCAGCAAAGATCATAAATTTCCCGAATCAACGAGAAAAACCAACGTAACTGTTTCCCCGTCCCATATCATTATCTGCAGCACCTCATCCGATAACGTGTTAACGGAGCAACATATCGTATATTATAGTCCTAGATACGTAATAACTTACCTATAACGTACCGTGAGTGTTGTTATGTGATACATAATGGCCTTTGTAAAAAAAAAAAACACATTTTTCTACCATATTCCGCTATA
>NC_068999.1:44115698-44117663 GCF_001194135.2 Octopus bimaculoides
AGCGGTATTTTTGCCGTCTTAACGTTATGAGTTCAATTTCCGCCGAGGTCGGCTTTGCATTTCATCTTTTCGGGGTCGATATATTAAGTACCAGTTGCGTTCTGTGGTCAATCTAATCGACTGTCCACGCTCCCCTAACATTTCGGGCCTTGCGCCTGGAGCAGAAAACAATATTCTTTGAGCGAAAGGCGGTGAGCTGGCAGAATCGTTAGCACGCCGAGCGAAATGCTTAGCGATATTTCGTCTGTCTCCACGTTTTTAGTTCAAATTTCCCCGAGGTCAACTTTGCCTTTCGTCGGGTACGTTTGCTAATATATATATATATATATACATGCATACATGTATGTATATAAGAAGATCTTGCAAAATACTGCTATAAAATATCTTATTTACAAGCTCTCTTTATTATGGAAGGAAGTAGTAGCATTCTGTATATATTCCTTAACGTGGGTATACCCTTATCTATCTACCCTGATGAAGGAGGCTCTCGATATTACCAACGTTTATTTGATTCCATTTACTAGCTTCAAAATGTTGATAAACTGCATATGCCAACATTATGAAGTAACTCCAGAAACAGCTGCCGTAACACCATGCCTTCTCCCCTCTAATTCTCTGAGTTTATTTAATCTGAATAAGTTTGCTCTATGAATATATATATATATAGTTGAAATTTACAGAACAAAAGACGAAGACAGGTGTATAAACAACAAGCAGTGGTATTAGTTTGGCGCTCAGGAAAGTAAGAACGTCTTTTATGTTTCGAGCCTTCGCTCTTCAGCAGAAACGAACATGATATATATGTTCATACTTGATTGTTAATCGTCTGAAAATTTTAAGCCTGCCTTCCCTTTTTACATGTATACATCTACATATATTTTAAAATAAAAACCCAGTTTTTTTATCTGTTTATACGAACCATTGTACCCCACCTCCATTTCTTTCTCTCTCTCTCTCTCTCTCTCTCTCTCTCTCTCTACACACACACATACACACAAAAAATATAAAGATAGATGGGCAAATAGAGAGATAGACATATATACATACATCCATTTATACATACATACATACACATGCGCATGCATACAAACATACATTTATAATGTTAGTACATGCACACATTCACACACGCACATATCCCTACAAAATTCACATTAATGACGACTCTGGATATTAAAAAATATCTACAAGCGCTGACGACAGTATTGTACAATCTGATTGTTGATTGCAAAACGAGAACAGTAAACTCATTAATGTTAATAGTCTTTACATAAAGATGCCTAGGTGGAGACATCGGAGTTGAACTGTCTAAAGATGTGAACTTTGGTTTAAAACGAAAGATAGCTTAAACATCCACTAATCACTTAATCTCTTTGCCGATATACGTACATGGCGAAAATGGACAGTGACTAAATTCCCATTAGCTAAAATTTGTACGGAAGTAATCCTGTATACACAAGAAGGAGCACGCGTTGTTTTTCTGTTTATGTGACGAAATCAAATTCTGTTAATATAATATGTGTAGAAATTTGTGCGTACGTGTTTGTGTACAGATATATGGGCAAGTATAATGGTATGTGTGTGTGTCTGTGTTTCCGTGTGTATACACATGGATATAAACGTATTCAAAAGGTATATATGTATGCCTATACATGCATACAAGAACGTACATATATACATATATATACTTAAATACGCACACAAAATCACACATACACACACTCATATATATATGCATGTATATGTATATTCTGTTTTTTTTTCACTCGTTTCAGTCATTTGACTGGGGCCATGCTGGAGCACAGCTTTTAGTCGATCCCAGGTCGTATTCTTTGTAAGCCTAGTATTTATTCTATCGGTTCTCGTGCCGAACCGCTAACTTACGGAGACATAAACACACCAAAATCGGTTGTCAGCGATGTTGTGGGGACAAACAGACACACAAATATATATATATATATATAT
>NC_068999.1:44117673-44118915 GCF_001194135.2 Octopus bimaculoides
TATGACGGGCTTCTTTCAGTTTCCGTCTACCAAATCCAGTCACAAGGCTTGATCGGCCCGAGGCTATAGTAGAAAACAATTCCCCAATGTATCAGGCAGTGGGACTGAACGTGGAACCATATGGTTGGTAAGCAAGCTACTTACTACACAGCCACGCCTGCCCCTATATATATATATATATATAATATATATGTGTGTGTGTGTGTGTGTATACATACATATATATATATACATATATATATGTATATAATGAATGAGTATGATTGCCTAATTTGGGTTTATATATCAATTCTTATCTTTTGTCTCGGGTTCGACCCGAGTACTTTTTTTTAGAGTTCTATATATTTTGTAAGAAAGAACAATAATATTATATTATATACATATATATATATTTATGCATACATACAGAGATAGATTGATAGATAGAGACTGATTAATAAATAGTTATGAAGCGAAAAGCACTTACACTAAAGCTTTCTTCCAGCAGGTTCGTGTGAGTCTACTTTGTTAAACATATCTTTATATAATAATTTTAAATTCAAGAAAATCTTTTACGGATTGAGACACATATACGCAAATATAAGCACACACACACACACACACACACACACACACACACACACACACACATGAGCCAGCAAACATACATGCACACACGCACGCACACATATATATATATATAGCTGTACGTTTATACTTCAATACGTATATATACCCATATTTATTTATACACAAGTATATGATTCATATATATATATATATATATATGTTTATATTTATATATACAAGCATGCATACATAGACTCTTATATTTACAGAAACACATCATACACACACGCACAAACATAAATATGCATTCACACTCACACACACACACACACACACACACACACACACACATACATATATATATTCATGCATGCATATGAGTATACGATAATTCAGATTCAGGACGGGTGTACTGACTCCCTCCCAATACGTCAGTCGACATAACATTTCCTGATTCCCGTGCGCCAGCCTCTATCCTCAAACAACGATATTAATATGCCTGTCTTTCTGATAAATGACTTGCTTTCTCCTTCATCATCCAATTCCATTATATACATACATACACATATATATCCATATATATATATATATAGAGAGAGAGAGAGAGACTCACAGACATAGACACACGCGCTCGTACACTACACACATATGTATATATATATATATGTGTGTGTGTGTGTGTGTGTGTGTGTA
>NC_068999.1:44120571-44122630 GCF_001194135.2 Octopus bimaculoides
TATATATATATATATATATATATATATATGTGTGTATATGTACGAGCGCCTTTGTGTATATATGTATATATATGCGATTACTTGCTTGTGTGTTGCGTGTTTTTGTGTCTGTATGTATATATATATATTCATGTATGTATATGGGAGGGTGTATACATAAATTGTCGGTGTCAGATCTTTTTACGCTGTAACTATTCTATTACATTTCTGGATGCTATATAATTTATTACATATATGAAAGAGTTAGCAGTCGTGCTAATGAATATATTACACTCAGTAACCAGCGGAGAAGTTATAGTCACTGCCAGACCTATCGCCATGTCTGCCCATGCCCACCACCACCGCCGCCAGTGCCACCGCCATTATTAATTCAGCCTCAAACACCAAGACCACAATGACTAAAACCCATCTCACAGACGTCCCCCGCAACGGCCACTCAAAAAGCACCCGCAACCTACCCCGTCCACCAAAGACATACCACCACCACCACCACCACACCAGCAACAACAACAGCCACCACCACTACCACAACAACAACAACAACAACTACAATAACAACAACAACCACCACCAACAGCACCGCCGCCACAACCACCACCACCACCGACACAACCACCACACTACTACTACTACTACTACTACTACTACTACTACTACTACTACTACTACTACTACTACTACTACTATTATTACTGTGTCACCGTTATGCAAAACCACCAGTACAACAAATAGTGCTGTTGTATTTGCCTCCTCCTGTCCTCTTCCACTTCTGACTCCACCTCCTCCCCCTCTTTCTCTTCTTCTTTGTCTTTTTCTACCACAACAGTTACCACCACTACCATCACCACTACCACCACTACCACCACCATCATTACCAATACCATCATCATCATCATCATCATCACCATCGTCGTCGTCACCATTACCACCACCGTCATCTTCATCATCATCATCATCATCATCATCATCATCATCAACATCAGCATCATCATCATCATCATCACCATCACCACCACCGTCATCATCATCATCATCATCATCATCATCATCATCATCATCATCATCATCATCATCATCATCGTCACGATCACCACCACCGTCATCATCATCATCATCCTCATTATCATCATCATCATCAGCGACACCATCACTACATTAACAGCAATTTCAAAGCGAAACAAAACAAAACAAAACAAAGCAAAAGGCAAAAAGAAACAAAGAGTCCACAAAAAAAAAAGAAGACAAAGCAAAACAAAACAAAAGAGAACAAACACAGTCGCAGAAGCAGCAACAAACTTCCTTCTGCAGTGCACCGGCCATATTTACAGCACGATCAAAGAGACGAAATGTAGAATGCACCAGAGGAACTACTCGCAGAACCAACATCACGAGCAGCAGAATCGTAACATCAATAGCACCAACATCAGCCACCGCCGCCACTTCCCAGCAGCACCACCACCGCAGCAGCCACCACCGCCATCATCGTTTGTTGTTTATCTAACTTTCCTTCTTTCATTCGTTCTTTCCTTCTTTCATTCGTTCTTTCTTTCTTTCATTCGTTCTTTCTTTCTTTCGTTGTTTTTTCTTTCTTTTTGCGTTAACGGCCTTTTTTTCCCCGAAGGAATATATTACTAGAAATATCACCTGAGTAGTTTCTAGAGGTAATGAGTGCGGTCACGAATAATTCTGTTCCAGATATACAACGAACACCAATACTCTCTTTCCCAACTGGACTCCATTCCGTTGCAGAGATTCTGGTATTTTTGGTCGGAGATGAGTGGATAAGCAGGAATGATGGGGCCATGAGAACGACGTGGTTTCGCCAGAAAGGAAAACGCGTCGCCTCGTCTCGGAATCGAAACAACGACCTTTACGATTGTTCCCCGCCACCATTCCTGCCATACTTTCTCATTTATTTATACATATATATACGTACATATATGTGTGTGTAAAGAGTGGAGTGCGTGTGTGTATGGAGATGAGGGCGCGTGTGTGTGAGAGTCAGTGCGTGTGTGAGTGAACAAGTGTGCGTGTACATATGTATGTATGTATATATATA
>NC_068999.1:44123691-44127629 GCF_001194135.2 Octopus bimaculoides
ACTTCCGGGGGTGATAATATATATATATTTTTTCTACTCTACAGGCACAAAAGATGAAATTTACAGGCAAACAGTAAATTGATTACCTGGAGCGCATACACCGATATATATAGACTATGGAAACATGCGTAAAAGAATTACACACTGAATTCTTTATTCTTCCTTAGCAAACTACTTCACTGGGTAGGTGAGTGCGTGGAGGGCTATCCATCATTCCAACTCTGCGATAGAAAACACTTGTTTGAAATATATAAATTCCGCGCAACGAAATCGAACCCAGATTCATGAGGTTGCAGAGGGAACCGTTTTAATACCTACGTACACGCATTCACAACGCTTGCATCCAAACACAAATACTTCCATCCACATCCAAGCACACCCAAAATATCTAAATCCAAAACTGAAACTTTCCATGCACAAAACAGAAAAAACAAAACGAACAATATTCTAAAACCTATGCATGGAATCTGATCCGATTGGTAACATTTATTGAAACGAACGTTAAAATGGCATTTTAATTAAAACAGGAATAAAAATAAAGGAAAGCCTTTTCGGTAACTCTATGCAATTTTGCTTTATAATAGCTCCTATGTTAGGCCGGAGTGCAAAATATCAAAAACTGTATATCATATAGATATATCACGTATTTCTTTGTTCGGTACCCTCTCTCATGTTTCTTCTGCATATCAAACTACATCTTCCTAACTATATTTAGTTTTTCAATTTTTATTTTGAATGTCAGAATTTATTTATGTATTTATTTGTTTATTTATGTATTTAGGTTTCGACGAATGACTAATCAGAGAAACGATAAAATTCCTATGTGTGAAATATATAAGACTTCTTCGCAAGATGTGCAACGTAATAAAGAGATTTATTTCTTCATGAAAACATTTAGAATATACGAGAATATAGGAGAATATATCTATCTGTGTAAAAGTAGAAGGCAACGGAAAAATAAAGCATTGAATATACGGTCATATCTATGACCTTTGAGATCTCTTGGAGTGAAGAAGAAAAATGGTTTTTACTTGTTACATTATAAGCAGCATATCAGATAAAAGTACAAATCGAATTTATTGTCATATTTTAGCAATTCTTCTGCCTTGACATTGTAAAAGAACATAGAAGGAACCGATTGTCTATGAAGCAGAGAATGTAATTTATACGGAATTGGAAATATATTTCAGTTCTGCAACATGAAATATATTTAAAAAGTTTAAAACATATTTGTCCTTAAAGTTATAAGAATGGTCATAAAAAATAACAAAGATACAAAATGGCTGACTTTAGGCCCATTATACTTCATCAGCTTTTGCTGTTCAACTTCGTTAATCTACCGAGAGAATAATAGCTTCTAGCTATATTCACAGAGAATTCTGCTTAGCTCGCAAGTGGATAAGCTAAATGTCATCTTGGTATTACTTGTATAACCTTTAAACTTTCACTTTGGTTAAAGTCAGGGTATGGCTTCTAAAAACACAAGGTAGTTTGTAGCTGTGGGACACGCATGTTTTAGACGCAAGTAACTAGGATTGCACCAAACACATTTATTACAAATAAATTTTGAATATTACGAATAAAATGTGTCCTATGCTTCTAAGACCTACTTTTACGTTTGTGAGTATATACACATGTGTGTGTGTGTGGAAAGAGAGAGAAAGAGAGAAAGAGAGAGAGGGGTGAGAGGGGGATATACAGACACAGTGTATCTCTTAATAGAAGGTCACATTTTAAGCGCAGGAAACTAGGACTGGGAGAACATTTATTAAGGAATGTTTATGATACGGGGCTATTTATTATAAGACTATACACACACACATACACATATATACATTCTTTTCTACTCTAGGCACAAGGCCCGAAATTTGGGAAAAGGAAGGCCAGTCGATTAGATCTACCCCAGCACGCAACTGGTACTAAATTTATCGACCCCGAAAGGATGACAGGCACAGGTGACCTCGGCGGAATTTGAACTCAGAACGTAAAGATAGACGAAATACCAATAAGCATTTCACCCGGCGCGCTAATACACATACATGCACACACACACACACACACATATGTAAGTATGTAAACATTATCGACTGCACATATTCAATGTACGTATCTTGTTTGTTCGCCGAATTCGCTGCAGTCGTAGCGCCTGGTAAAAGATTCCCTGATAGCGCTGAACTTTAAAGCACCGGAATGTCACAGACAGGCGAAACAAACACGTAACTTCTCACTATATATATAACATACATATATGAGGGATGACCACTAAGTGGACATCCATTATGCTAGAAGAAGGCCACCACCTATGGTCTGACCACTTAGAAGAGATTGTTTTCAAGTAAATTCAGCAAACGCCAGAACGTACACGAGGAAGACAAATGAAAAGATACAAAATATAAAGATTAAACACAGAGCGGTTTCGTTGTTACCACTTACGTAATTACTTACGTAATTGTCCGCAACTCTTCAAAGTTATCACCATAGCAATATAATATGCAGAACTATACACGAGATGTCCGCATATAGATAGATAGATAGATTGATAGATAGATAGATAGATACATACATACATACATACATACATACATACATATTCATATATATGGAGATATGTATATGCGTACACACTCAGACGCACATATACTTATCGACCCTTATGTATTTGTAAAAGTATATATTTATATGGGGGTTTTGACTCTTAATACGAGAGTGAAATGAACCCTTATTGTATCTCACCATGCTAGTTACATAACTATATAGTATATTTTGACAGTTACTAATAATTCAGCATGGTGGTGATCTACCGGAATATTTGGCACGTCGGACAAAATGCTTCGCTGCATTTCGTCCGTCTCTTTACGTTTAGAGTCCAAATATACCGTGGAGATTATCTTCGCTTTTTATTTTATTTTATCGGATTTGATAAAATAAAATACTTTTCAAGTACATGGGTCGAAATAATCAACTTGTCCATAGATTGTTGTAATTTCGGTAACTTGTGCACCTTGGAAAGCAGGTAACAGGTTTGTAAGTCTTGTGTTTGAGAGAGAGACAGAGAGAGACACAGTGAGAGAGAAAGAGAGACAGGCAGACAGACAGACAGACAGACAGAGACAGATAGACAGACAGACAGAGACAGACAGACAGACAGACAGACAGAGATAGACAGAGAGAGTGAGAAAGAGAAAAAACATTCATTTTTACCGGAGGCTTTTCTGGACCATTTTAAGAGTATATTATTTACATTATTTACATTTAACAGATATTTGTCCTCATCTTGTTCCTTGTGAGCGCTGATGTTTGTGTGTGTGTGTATGTATGTATATATATATATATATTTATACGACAGGCTTCTTTAAGTTTCTGTCTACGAAATCCTTCATAAGACTTTGGTCGGCCTGACGCTATGGTTAAAAACACTTCCCTAAGGTGCCAGGTTGTGGGACTGAACCTGGAACCATGTGATTGGGCAGCAACTTCTTACCACACAGCCACTCCTGCGCCTATATATGATATATAATTAATATATTATATATACATAAATCATGCACACACACACACGTACAAGCACACACATACACCGACAAACACACACACTCATGCACAAGCACATACATACAGAACCACACACACACACGCAGAAGCACACATACACACAGATACGCACAAGCACACACACACACACACACACACACACACACACACACAGAGAAAGATATACACTCTGTTGGTCAATAATCAAATATTAACACACGTATATATCTCATATTGTCACAAGTGATCACATGTTATCACGAAGTTCATATGTACTTTTCAATGATCACACTACACTAGTCGTATTATTACGTTTAAAATATGCGAAGCCAGTCATATATATATATATCAATATGTGTGTATGTATGTGAATGTATAGAATTATGTATAGATAAATGAACATATAT
>NC_068999.1:44128055-44128761 GCF_001194135.2 Octopus bimaculoides
TATATGTGTGTGTATGCATGCATGCATGTATTTCTGTACCTGTGTTTTTCCACCGCCCCACCATCGCTTGACACCGATGTTGGTGTGCTTACGTCATAGTAACCTAGAGGTACGACAAGAAGGAACGATAAAATACGTACTAGGCTTACCAAGAATAAGTCCTAGGAGCGACTTGATCGACTAAAGGGCGGTGCTCCAGCGTGGCCGCAGTCAAATGACTGAAACAAATAAAAGAATATACATCCACATACATATATGTGTGTGTTTATGCGTGTGTGTGTGTGTGTGTGTGTTGTTTTCTAAGAAATGGCGGCTGCACGAAACAGCCGTCGCTCCATTTTGATAGCAACGCCGATTAATGGTTGAAGTTTGAGAGAAATGGAATTGTAATAATCTTATGAGTAACAATAAACACGCTAACTCATATAATAATATTAATAACGACACTAAAAAGCCACAGAGCCAATATAATCGTAGAAAGAATAAAATAATATATAATATAGGCACACGCACGCACACATATTTGCACAGTTAATTGCGAACGTAAATATATAACAAGCTATTCTGCTGATCGGCACAAACAGAACCCTAGTCACAACCGACGGAGTGCCATGTTCCTTTCTCCTTGTCTGTCTCTCTGTCTCTCTGTATGTATGTATGTATGTATGTCTGTATGCATATATATATATATATATATATATATATA
>NC_068999.1:44129567-44130114 GCF_001194135.2 Octopus bimaculoides
TATATATATATATATATATATATATATGTATGTATGTGCGTCAGTGTATGTGTGTGAGTGAGTTTCAGTGTGTTTCTGCGTGTGCGTGTGTGTGTGTCACTGCGTGTTCTTTTGTTTCTATGTGTATACGCAAGTATGTATGTGTATGTATGTATACATTGACAGTGAGGTAACACAATTCAAACTGAAGTCGATGCCGGAATGACGTGACACAAACATAATTTTAT
This sequence comes from Octopus bimaculoides, assembly GCF_001194135.2. Classification (NCBI taxonomy): domain Eukaryota; kingdom Metazoa; phylum Mollusca; class Cephalopoda; order Octopoda; family Octopodidae; genus Octopus; species Octopus bimaculoides. The sequence continues at coordinate 44,129,795 of NC_068999.1, forward strand.
GCCTATGATGGATGGCTGTCTTCAAACAATGTGAGTTGATTGGTCTCTGTAGATTGACTTGCTAATAAAGTCTCTAAAATTCCTTCTGTTTAGACAACGTTTATATGGCGGACGGCAGAATTTCAACTTCCCAGAGAGTAATATGTCAATGCTCTAATGAGGTCAGTCATATAATCGTGTATGTATGTGTGCATGTATGTATGTATGTATGTATGTATGTATGTATGTATGTATGTACGTATGCATGTATGTATGTATGTATGTACGTACGTACGTATGTATGTATGTATGTATGTATGTATGTATTTCTGTGTATATAT
>NC_068999.1:44132614-44134832 GCF_001194135.2 Octopus bimaculoides
ACCCCACGACGTCATCCTCACCTCGTCATATACTGTAGTGGAATAAACGAAGTCAATTTAGTATCTCTGTAGAATTGAAAGGGTGGATAGTTGCAGATTCTACAAGAACCTCTCACTCGTTCTTCAGAGTTTGAAATAGCAATATATTACTTGTGTAGCTATTATTATTATTATTATTATCATTATTATTATTATTATTATTATTATTATTATTATTATTATTATTATTATTATTATGCAATATATTAAAATGATGTCGCAGTTGTACGTGTTTGTTAGACATCATTGTTACGTTTCGATATGTTTAATATTGAGTTATATTCCAAAGGCTTTTATGCCTGTTTAAATTATTTCTTATTTCAGATTAAAGTTATTTATTTGTATCTGAAATGACTGGACGAGGAGGGAAATATGGCACCCAAAACGTTCGTTTCATAGCAATATCTATGGCATTGGAAGGCGCTGGATTAAATTTTATTTCTCATCTTTTATTTTAGCTCCGGTAAAACGTAAGATTTCTTCGAAGATTTTCAAGTTGATCCCAGTAATTAATTGGAACTCTGGTACTTTATTTCATCAAACCCGAAATACTGAAAGGTAAATTTGGCATTATATGCTTTGAATTCAGAATTCAAAGTTCTATAATTTAGAGCCATAATTAAGACATCTTATTCCTTATCAATATGTTTGCTAATAAATTGACTTCGTCAAAGGACTGATATTGTCTCAAAGTGTCGGCTCACTGACTGCTTATATCTTTCATTATTGTGGTTTCCGGAAAGGCCTGAGCTAACTTCCGCCATCTGTCTCAGCGCATTACATCACACTTGTGGTTCATTAGCACCGGATAATCTCTCGACTGAAGAGAACTAAAGTACAACGGTATTGCTAGTCAAAAAATATATTCTTAGTCTTCTGACTAGAATTGCACATCGGAAAATATCACTTAAAGTACAAAATTGTATTCTATTCCAGGTAAGACCTAGAAAAGCAGGACTATAGAATGTCTGTAGTCTGAGGCTGGTAAAAGATCTTTGCTCCAAATAATTTTTGGTAGCGAATGAAAATAATATTGAACGTAGTGGAGTTTCGATCCAAGGATCTTTCGAAATATAGTATGTGACCCGCATATTTCAAATTCAAAATTTCAAACGTAGTATAAGGCCCGTATATTCTTACTCTTAATTTCAAATTTTGGCACAAGGCCAGCAATTTCGAATATGAGGTAAGTCGATTTACATTAAAGATAAAAGACAAAGAACACCACGACGGAATTTGAACTCAGAACATCAAGACGGGCGGAATATCGCTAGGTATTTTCCCAGACTTGCTAACAGTTCTGCTACATCGCCGCCTTACGGAAGAACTTGATATTATTCTCAAATTTTGGCACAAGACCAGCAGTTTCAAGTATGAAGTAAGTCGATTACATTAAAAATAAAAGACGAAAAAGGCCGAGGCAGAAATTGAACTCAGAACACAAACACGGATGAAATACCGCTAATCATTTTGTTCGGCAAGCTAATGCTTCTACCAGCTCACCGTCTTAATGCTATTCTTAATTACTATCTATCTTTTGTTTCCTAGTCTCTACATGCTACCAAACTGCAGACCATCTTTACAAATTTTAATATATTTGGCATTTCCGTTGAGAACGACCCGCCCTAACCAAACAGTGTTTGGCAGCAGTCATTGTTTGAACTACAGTACTGTCAATACTGTATCGTATACTGTTAGACGATAGCAGTGAGAGTCGGAACCCCACCAAAATGGATTAAAGTTCAGCTAGAAATATGGAAATTGTAACAAAGCCAGTGTAATTGAAGAACCGGAAATAGTACAATTAGAGGAAATGAAGATGAATTAGTTGTATACAATCTTATACATAGTTTCATGGAGATATGATGACGTACGTGAATCTATACAAGGCATGACGTGCATACATAAGAAGCATATATATATATATATATATATAGCATTAATCGTTTACCTGTTTCAGTTATTAGACTGCGGCCACGCTAGGGCTCCACCTTGAAGAATTTTTTTAGACGAATGAATCGACTCCATTACTTATCTTTCAAGACTGGTGCTTATTCTGTCGGTCACTCTTGCCGAACTGCTAGGTTGCGTGGGTCGTTAACACAGTTGTCAAGTGTGCGGCGAACAAGCACACACACACACACACACATATTTATACGACAAGCTTCTTTCAGTTTCC
>NC_068999.1:44136210-44136968 GCF_001194135.2 Octopus bimaculoides
ACACACACACACACACACACACACACACACACACACACACACACACACACACACACACCCCCGTACGTACATTGCTTTGCTCCATCCCTCATCGGTTCTATTATACCCAATGCGACTTAATTAAACTTTTAGGATAGGAACTAATCTCCTTCAAATGCTGGCAACATGTAAAAGGTTACCTAACTGAAAACTGCTCCACATATTAGCTGTATAGTCGTCACACACGACCATTACCGTAAAACAATTCAGCTACATTAAACATTCACCAGACAGCGTCCATAATAGTAATAGAAGCGCCATCTACCGACACCGCCACAGTGGAGATCTACTTCAGACCAGTAAAGCCATCGGCTGGCCTCTTTACGACTTACTTGAAAGCTCAGTTCTTGCGCATGACATTCAAGTCGAAACGAACCAATTATTTGGCGAGCAATGCGTTTACGTTGCAATGAAATTTCTCCTGCAGAAGCGTGAAGAATCTCGCGTTGGACTTAAAGATGGCGCTGCTGATGCTGATGTTGTTGTTGTTGTTGGTGGTGGCGGCGGTGGTGGTGGTGGCGGTGGTGATGCTGTTGGTGCCGTTGGCGATGGTAACAGAAATGGTGACGGTAGTGGTGGTGGTGCTACACTACTACTACTACTACTACTACTACTACTACTAATACTACCACCACCACAACTACAACCACCATCACCACCACCACCACCACCACTACTACTACTACTACTACTACTACTACTACTACTACTACTACTAC
>NC_068999.1:44137287-44139449 GCF_001194135.2 Octopus bimaculoides
TACAACAACAAATACCACCACCACCACCACCACCACCACCACCACTACTACTACTACTACTACTACTACTACTACTACTGCTGCTGCTGCCGCTGCCGTTGCGGCTACTGCTTCGTTGCTCCGTGCATCGTTATGTTGAGTTCGCGAGAAAGATGCTGTATTATTTGAACGAAATTGTATCACTTCATTGTATTTGTGAAATGCTGCGAACTGACAGAATGCCTACTATGTCATCAAGGTCTGAGTTCAAACTCCGCCGAAGTCGAATTTGCCTTTTAATCCTTTCGGCGGGTAAATGAAATAGCTACCAGCGGATTTTGAAATCAGAACGTAAAAACGGACGAAATGTCGCTTAACATTTTGCACGGCGAGCTAACGATTCAACCAGCGCGATGCCTTACGGGTGAACTTAATATTATTTTGTACTCTAGGCGCAAGGCCCGAAATTTTATGGGGAGGAGGCCATTCGATTAGATCGACCCCAGTACGCAACTGTTACCTAAATTTTAGACCGCGAAAAGGATGAAAGGCAAAGTAGACCTCGCCGGATTTTGGACTCCGTACGTAAAAACGGACGAAATACTGCTGAGCATTTCGCCCGCCGTGCTAACGTTTCTGCCAGCTTGTCGCTTTACGGGTGAACTTAATATTGCCAAGATGGGTAGGAAGAATCGGTGTGGTTTACGCTTTGCTTTACGGCACGCGCGACTCATTTATTGACAGACATTTAGTTACACAGAAAACTCTTTCAAATGCACTTCCTTTCTGGTTATTTGGAACTTCACGCTTGCTACTATCGCTTGCAGGCAATTAAGGAAATGATTTAATAATATGCTAGCTTTATAATTATTACATATAGTAAATGAGAACATGTGTAAACATACAGACACGAGGGGTGATAGTAGCGAAGCATTAGTCGAAGAACTTTCTGGAAGTCAAGTACATTCCTAGTTAAGCTACCGGGACGCTTAGCAATTTCCTGTCTTTTATTTACCCTCCTATACAACCGTCAATCCATTCCTTCTTGAATTGTATGTTTTCTTTTAATATGCTAAACATTATTAGCATATACCTACATACATACATGCAAACATACATTCATATGTGCCTGCATACATACATACATACATACATACATGCATATCGAAATGAAGTGGGATTTTAGAAGCTTATTGAAACATGCCGGGCACATGCTTGGTGTTTTGTCTGGTAGTTTTCGTATCCGCTTCACCCTCTCCTCTTTCCACCCTCCTGCTCTTCCTCCTGCTTTTCCTCTTCCTTCTCCTCTCTTTCTGTCTCTCTCTCTCTCTCTCTGAGTCTCTTCCATGTCTATTTGCGAAAGGAACAAATGCATAGACATGAACGCTCACACACAATTTCTTCCATATGGATTTAATTAAATGCACACACGTACACACTCTCTCTTTATTCAATTCCTTCACCCTCTCTCTCTCTCTCTTTTCTCTCCCTCTATTCTCTCTCTCTCACTCTATCTCGCTCTCTTGGCCCTCTCTGTCCCGGCTCTTTCTCTCTTCGCTGTCTTTCACATCTTTTTCTTGTTTTTTTTCATTAGTCAGCGGCCATGCTGGGGCAGCATGGTGAAGTATTTTCAATCGAACGAATCGATTATTTTACTTAGCCAGGCACATACTCCATCGGTCTCATCCGAGAACCGATAAGTTACATGGACGTAAATGCACCAACACCGGTTGCCAAGCAGTGATGTATGTAGGGACAAACGCAGACACAAAAACACACACACGCACACACAAATGCACACACACAAACTAGGTGAAGGCATTAATGGCATGCCAGACCTACTGCTGCTACTACTACTACTAATATTACTACTACTACTACTACTACTACTACTACTACTACTACTACTACTACTACTGGTGCTGCTTCTGCTTCTGCTGCTGCTGCTGATGATGTTACTACTACTACTGATGATGATGATGCCACTACTACTACTACTACTACTACTACTACTACTACTATACAGGCGGTGAGCTGGCAGAATCGCTAGCACGCCGGGCGAAATGCTTAGCGGCATTTCGTCTGCCGCTACGTTCTGAGTTCAAATTCTCCCGAGGTCGACTTTGCCTTTCATCCTTTCGGGATTGATTTAAATAAGTACGAGCTATGCTCTGGAGTTGATG
>NC_068999.1:44139667-44143749 GCF_001194135.2 Octopus bimaculoides
ATATATATACATATACACACAAATGCAGCACAGAATTTTGTCAGTGAACAAGTCGCGGTCTCAAAGCGACGAAAATATTTTGACAAATTAAATTTAAATGTTGAAGTGAATCTGACGGCTTTTGTGTGTTATTTTAAATGGCTTATAAACACCTTCCACGCTGCAATTGTTTTTTTTTTTCTTTTTTTCAGCATACTATCTCAGATCAGGTCACTTGTTATGCAAGTACATCTCCGTAATATACACATACAGATATGTATAAATGCACACACACTCGCACACACGTGCACACACACGCATATATTAGTAACTATTATATTTCTATTATTTTGTGTCCGGTAAAAATGTCCTACATTGCTAAAGTAAGGAGAATAAGGATTTGTCGTATTATTATTGTGCCTGTGTTCTAATGACACCATCAACTCTAAGTAAACGAAATAAAGCAGCCTCGATCCATGTGCTCAAACTGTGTCACAGTCAGTTCGGTACAAAATAGCCATTGCTATAAGCGGCCTTCTTGTTCTATATCGCTGCACGTGAAATCCAAATATAAATAGGAAATTGGGTTATAACAGAAAAAGCTCTAACTAAATGTCAACGAATATTGAGATTATCTACGCGACTAATAATCGCTGAAACTCTTGTCACGGACAGGATTAATAAAGATCTTATTGTTAAGCCTTGTCAGTCATAAGATTTAGGATAAGAAGGATTAATGGAAGTCTGATATGTTGATATTATTAACAATATAACTAGGACAGTAGAGAGATTAGTGGAGACGTTCTTTGTGTCTCTTTGCGTCCAGAGTTCGCTTCGCATCCAGTTCTTCTGTGACTTATATCTTTGGGAAGTTGTTGCGTTAAGTATCATTCAAATGCTTTTAATCAGCATATGCCAAATTCCTTCAAAAATCCTGTGGCTGGATGCCAAAATTAGAAAATCTCATCAACAGGAGACGTAAAGGCCGTGTATTTTCGTGATTGGTCGAGCTCTGGATGTAATACCTTGTGGTGATTAATGCCATTCATTTATGGACCGAGTTAAAACTCCGCCAATTTCCATTCTTCTTGTATCCTTTCGCAATCGATTTAATGTCACTGAGATCAAATGCCACCGAAGTTGACTTTGCATTGCATCCTTTCAAAATTAATGAAATAAAGTACCAGTCAGCTACTACGGTCAACTTGATCGTGTACATCCGATTCCTTCGCAGTTGTGACCTTGCGTTTGTCGAAGAAATTATCATTATTTGAATATAATGATTGGAATTGGCGGAATAGTTAGTGCGTCGTATAAAATGCTGATGGTATTTCCAGTGGCTATTTAAGTTCTTAGTTCAAATACTGCCGCTATCGACTTACCCTTTCGTCCTTTCGGGATCGATAAAATAGGTACCAATTAAGTACTGGGGTCGAACAATGAAAAATACGTTCGACAAACATAAAGAAAAAAGAAGATTTCATGTTTCGGTGTATATTCTTTGTCAAAGAATTAACAAAAAGAAGAGAAAAAGACATTTACTGGATACGAAATCTACGACGTCTCTTTATATTGCAGGCAAGGTGTAAGCAGGCAATTGGATATCGGGATAGTAGGACTGTATGTTGAGACATAATCTTGAAAATAGTCTAAAAATGTAGGAGAAATGGAAGAAAGTGAGATGAAGAAATGAAGAGCAGGGGAGAAAATCGGAGAGAGACAGAAAGAGAGAGAGAGAAAGTGAGTTAGAGGCTGGAATCAACTGAGAGAGAGCGAGAGAGAGAGAGAGAGAGAGAGAGAGAAAGGGATAGAGGAAAATGTGAGTGTATGAGAGGCAGAATGTATGATTGTCATTCTCTCTTTCTCTTTCTCTCTCTCTCTTTCTATCTCTCTCTTTCTCTCTCTCTCCCTCTCTCTCTCTCTGTCTCTTTCTCTCTCTCTCTCTCTCTCTCTCTCTCTCTCTCTCTCTCTCTCTCTCTCTCTCTCTCTCTCTCTCTCTCTCTCTCTCTCTCTCTATATATATATATATATATATATATATATATATATATGCATGCACGTATTATGTATACATATATAAAATATAATATATTATATTATATTATATTATATTATATTATATATATATATATATATATGATTGTTGCTACGGAGGGGAGGAGGCGATAGATATGTGAAAGAGTACACCGTACGAGGAGACTAGCGGAAATGTTAGTATCGATTAATACGTCGAAGAAGGATTAGGAGATTAACAAATAGACCATTAGAATCTCTGTTATATCATGTGCAAAAGAGCAGATATTTTTACGCTGCAATCTGTAATCTCTTAGCAAACATGATCTTTAAAAAAAATATTTATACAGGTCTAGCTGTCAGCGAGAGAAGCAAGACACTTATTAACTCCGATTCATATCTGTTATTAGCTGAGATTAGTAGAGTTACTATTAACAGTTAAATCCGTGGTATTAGCAATGCAGCAACAGTAACAACAATTATAGCAGCAGCAGCAAAACGGCCACCATTGTAGAAGCAGTTATGAAAGCGCGAGATATTCATCACGTGTTCGCTATAGAATAAAGTCAATGCTTCCTGCAAAATATAAGGCACCAACTGCAATACTGTGTCTGAGATGTGTGTTAAAAAAAAAACAAAGGAATCAAACAACAGCGCCCGCTAAACCTATCGTCAACATATGGTCAGACACCGGTGTTTTGACATCATTCGTTCTAGTCAGTGACGAATAACGACATTCTGGATATTCTGAGCAAATTGAAGTATTTTAAATAATAACTTTGTATCTGTAATTCAGTTTTACTTTAAATAGTAAAACGTGTTTGAAAAAGACTACAAATATTCGGAGATAAATTACACGTTGAGTAAACAACTAGATAAGACAGACGTATTGCTCGCCCGCTTCCCTCGACAACTTTATCGTATAAGTTCATTAACGATGTAGTAAATTTCAATCAAGTACATGACGATGGTCATTAGATGACGTTGGTTTCCTTTATCATTAAATCACTCTCTGCGGTCGTCTACTATTTCTCTTAATCATATATTATTGTTGTTGTTGATGTTGGTTTAATTATAATATTGTTGTTGTTATTAATATAATGATTATTATCATTATCATCATCATCATCATCATTATTATTATTATTATTATTATTATTATTATTATTATTATTATTATTCAGTAGTTTTATTTTTATAACGTGCTTTCACTTCACTACCGAGCGCAGCTCTGTGTGCCTTGGGTATTGGCTGTGGTTTGCTGTGAGGCTCTTATGGTTACTGTATTGAAAGTGTTTTGCGTAGGATGTGTGCAGTGCCCAGTAGTGCAATTTTTTGTATGTTATATATATTTGTAAGTCCTGGTGTTTTTGTTATGTATTTGTCTGAATATTTTTATTATTAGCTGCCAGGATCGTTAGAATACCAGACACTAAACTTAGCCGTATTCTGTTCGTCATAACGTTCTGAGTTCAACCTCTTCGAAGGATGTCTATGCATTTCATCCTTTCTGGGTCAATAAAATATGAACTGGTCATGTTATGGATTCGAGGCAACTAGCAAGAACTCTCGCACCACCACCAAAATTCAAGGCGATGAGCCAATAGTGGATAAAATTATTATTACTAATACTATTATTTCCATTTTTCATTTCCTCCTCCTACATTTTTTTTGCACACCTGCCATTTTGTCCTAGTTTCATGCGTGCATTTGTACTAGCCAAATGTACTTTTATTCACTTCGTTCATCTCCTCGCCGATCCGGTTGGATATGGCCACGCGCCACCGCGTGGCTGGTTCCTCATTATCTAGATCATAACCTTATACGAACTCTAGCCTCTCCCGACACCAGTCCAAACACCCTAAGACACTAGATTGCTTTCTTTGTGAATGTGCAGCCCACCGTATGCGTGTGTAATCATGTATATGCGTCAGAGCATGTATATGTCAGTGCAGGTGTCTGTCTGTGTGTATATCGCGTGTGCGACTGTGCTTAACCACACGTCTGTGTGGCCATGTGTGAATTACCTTGTTTCATTTAGTACAGATATATATATATACCTATATATCTATATATATATATATATATAT
>NC_068999.1:44146453-44148225 GCF_001194135.2 Octopus bimaculoides
ATATATATATATATATATATATATATATATATTTATATATATATATATGCATATATATAAATATATGTATGTATGTATATGTATATATATATTTACATATATGTCTTCACCACCCCCATATATATATATATACACACACACATATATATGGATGTATATCATCATATATATGCGTAAGAGTATAAATGATCCGATATATATATATTTGTGCACATACACACACACGCACACTCACGTATATTATGCGAATTTGTGCTCACTTTCTCTCACTATGTGATATATGAGCGTTTGTGGCCATATGCGTGTGTATGTTTGTATACATATGTGTTTGTGTGTCTGGTGGGTGGGTGTGTAGGTTCATGGATGCACCCAAGTGCATACATATATGTTGATGTGTAATTCTACGCGATGCACACAAATGCAACTTTGTTCAACCTCATTCACACCTGTCCTGTCATCTTCTACCATTCATCTGGTCTTCATGTCACTTCCCTCCAGCCACTAAAGTGCAGTTCTCTGGTAATTACTAGATTACCTAGAAACAACAGCCAAATTTCCCTGAAATTCACGTATTTCAAACCTTTCTCAACCATCTTCGCACCAAAAATCGTTGGAAAAAGTTGTTTAGAAATATCTGCCCATTAACAAAGTGACAAGATCATGACGGAAAGAAGGTTGTGGTGTGGTGAAACGGTTATCATCGATGCTGTGATCTGATAACGAACGCCAATTGCAAGTTGGTCACTCCACTTGCAAGAAATAATAGTCACAGTTTCTTTGTTTCACTCTTTACCCTCTTGTATAACGACAAGACAGATAAAATAAGGTAATCCTACATAGACTACTAGCATTGCCTTGTGTGGAAAATCCCAGACACAAAATCCTTATTAAAAAATTACTATTTTTAAATCTTACAATGTGAGACATTCAGCAACAGTACTTTGTAGTAAAGATTATTTGCCAACATAATATGGCGGTCATGGTTTAGGACGAATGTTGCTGTAATTTATCCCCAGGAGACATCGTCTCCAGCTGGCTATGCGACACGATCTATGTCCTTGTTCGAAAATATAAGGACAGAGAGCGTGTCGTATAGCCAGCTGGAGACGATGTCTCCTGGGGATAAATTACAGCAACATTCGTCCTAAACCATGACCGCCATATTATGTTGGCAAATAATCTTTACTCCATAACAACCATATATTTGAAATTTCTGCCACACTTAATCTTTCGCTCAGTTAGTCTTTATCTCTCTTTTTTTCTCTCTCTTAGTTACTTTCACACTCCCTTCTATTTACAGCATTTCTCTTCCACTCTCTTTCTCTCATCTCATCAAAATCTTTCTCCTCTCTCACAGATTATGCTCCATTATGTCTTTCCATTCGCCAACGCTTCCCATTTTTCACCTCTTTCTTCCCCTCAAGTTCTCTCAGTCCTCCTACACTTTTTCTGTCATTGCCCTTCAATCTCCAATAAAGTCTACACTTCATCTCACAGACTTTGTGACTCTGAGATTGTGTGTGTGTGTGTGTGTGTGTGTGTGTGTGTGTGTTGTCCCAATCTCTTCTGGTATTTATTTTATCTGTCCATCAGTCTTTCTCTCTCTCTGTCTCTCTCTCTCTCTCTTCATTTCCATACCTTTATCTCAGTATTCCTCTCTTTCTCTCTTACACATACACTCACGCATCGCACACGCGCACACACATACACACTCACGCACACACTTTCTCTCTCTCTCTCTCTCTCTCTCTCTCTCTCTCTCTCTCTCTCTC
>NC_068999.1:44148374-44150052 GCF_001194135.2 Octopus bimaculoides
CTCTCTCTCTCTCTCTCTCTCTCTCTCTCTCTCTCTCTCTCTCTCTCATTTCCTTCCATACAATAACCTTCCCATTTCACTTGCGGTCCAATCACTTCACTAACAACGACTACGACAACAACAACAACAACCACAACGACGCCAGAATTCCCCAAGCGTTTTTTGTCTCACCTCGCTGTTCCTTGCAATGCGAGTCAACTCCGCCTCGGCCTTGTTTCTCTCTCTGTCTTTCTCTGACACACTAATTCTTTCTCTCTCTCTCTCATACACTCTGCACTTCCACCGCCACCATTTACTTTCAACACAGCTAGCCCGTCACCCTGCCACTTTACGGTCCTGCCTGCTACACAAGCGTCTCACCGACATACCGTGCTACCGTCCTGTCGACCAAGTCGTCCTGCCGCCATTCCTACTAAACTTTCTGTGAAATATTCCTGCGATATTCCTTGATTTTCTATTGTTCTCTGCCTCTACACTTCTTCCCCGCTCGATCTCTGGACACCGAACACACACGTCTTTCCCGCCTCGCCACACTTATCTAATCATGACAATGACGACGACAACCTTCCACACACTTACGTAATCACAGCCAAACACGCATGCACTCTACAATAACCAAACACATAACAGCTTCCCCCCAGATACACGCACGTATACCTACGTGTAAACACAGAGAAAAAGTAAGTTACACGCATGATGTTGTAGACATTCATATTCATACTTACAAGTACATACACTTGTGTATGAACATACAGCTGCTTCCGATTTTCTGCATGTACGTACGTATGTTTTGTCTTTATATATGCATACATATGCACTACACACACACACACACGCGCACACGCACACGATCACACATATAGGTTCTTAATTTTTGTCACAATTGCAGCAATTTCGACCCCGCTAGAAGGATGAAAGACAAGGTCGACCTCGGCGGAATCTGAACTCGGAAAGTCGGACGAAATGACGTTAAATATTGAGTATCTAATGAGGGACTTATTTTAAACTATCTCTCTCTCTCACACACACCGACACACGCACGCGCGCGCGCATGCACGAGCGCTCGCACATATAATACACGTACATATAATGCATAAATGTAATATACGTGTATCATATATGCATATATTACACAAATAGGCGCAGGAGTGTGTGGGGTAAGTAGGTTTCTTACCAACCAAATGGTTCAGGATTCAGTCCCACTGTGGTGCCACCTTGGGCAAGTATCTTCTACTATAGGCATGAGCCGACCAAAGCCCTGTGAGTGGACTTGGTAAACGGAAACTGAAAGAAGCCCGTCATATATATATATATATATATATATATATATATGTATGTATATATATATATATGTGTGTGTGTGTGTGTGTGTGTGTGTGTGTGCGTGCGTGTGTATATATGTATGCATGTATATATTTGTGTGTTTGTTTGTCCCCCCACCATCACTTGACAACCGATGTTGGTGTGTTTATGTCCCCGTAACGTAGCGGTTCGGCAAAAGAATCAATAGAATAAGTACTAGGCTTACAAAGAATAAGTCCTGGGCTAGAATTGTTCGACTAAAGGCAGTGCTCCAGCATGACCGCAGTCAAATGACTGAAACAAATAAAAGAATTAAACAATAAAAATAGCATAACAGTATACATGTGTGTGTGTGTGTATATATGTATTTATATAT
>NC_068999.1:44150268-44152214 GCF_001194135.2 Octopus bimaculoides
TTTTAATAAAATGATTTTTCAATGCTGGCAGCTTGGAAGTGGCAGCAATCCAGTTCAACAATGGCATTGCAGAATAATGGAACAACGGAACAACGGAACAACAGAACAACGGTGGGATGGTAAGAGACGTGTAGATAGGACTGTTTCATTAGACGTGAAATATAAAGAATGTGGTTTAATATACGGCGTTAGGACAAGTGGTCTTTACCGCTATATTTAGCAGAGAAGAAGAAGAAGAAGAAGAAGAAGAAGAAGAAGAAGAAGAAGAAGAAGAAGAAGAAGAAGAAGAAAAAGAAGAAGAATATAGCACACGGTTGAGCGTGCATATGTGTGCATGAGTGTATATATCTATGTGTGTGTGTGTATGTGTGTGTGTATGTAGCTGTGTATATGTGTATGTTTGTATGTTTGTGTGTGCGTTGCAGCGATTGGATCTTTCGGATGTAGAACGAGGGAGAATGGATTGTTGTATTTGTGGCCAGCTCAGCCGGGTTTGATTGGTGTGTGTGCGTGTGTGTGTTTGTGTGTGTGTGTGTGTGTGTGTGCGTGTGTGTGTGTGGCTTTGTGCGTGAGAGAGAGAGGGAGAGAGAGAGAGAGAGAGAGAGAAAGTTAGTGTGTGTACACTAGTATATATATATTTATATATGTATATATATAAATATATATATATATATATATATATACATGTGTGTGTGTGTGTGTGTGCGTGCGTGTATGAATAATTATGTTTATTTATTTGCATGCGTCTGTGCGCAAGTGTGCATATATGTGCGTGTGCAATATATGTGTATGCGTGCATACGTGTGTATGCGTATGCATGCGTGTGTACGTGTGTGCATGCGTGTGTATGCGTGTGCAAGCGTGCGTGCGTGTGTGCATGCGTGTGTATGTGCGTGTAATCGTGTGTGTATGCGTGTGCATGCATGTGTATGTGTGTCCATGCGTGTGTTTGTGTGAGAATATGAGCTTGTGTTTGTGTTTATGCATGTGTATGTGAGTTTGTGCGAGCTTTTTTTTTGTGTGTGTTCATGCATGTGTACGTGTGAGTATATGCGCTTGTGTGTGTGTGTGTCTGTCTGTGTGTGTGAGTTTGAGTCTGTGTGCGCGCATGCGTATGCATGTGTGTGAACGTGTGTTCACGCATGTAGACATACATGCAACTACATTCAGTTTGAAAATGAAAGTAGGGTGCTGAAGTGAGTGGGTGGAGGGTAGCAATGGTGGTAGAAGCATTGACTATCATATTGGCAGAGAGAGTCGGACGACCGATAATGAAGGAGGGATAGCGTGAGAGAGAGAGGAGGAGAGAGAGAAAGAGGAGGAGAGAGAGAAATAGAGAAATCAAGAGAGAGAAGTAGACGAAGCAGAAACAGTGAGTGAGGGAGAGAGAGTGGCATTGAAAGGTAGGGGTGGAAACGGATACGTGCATGAAATGTGTGTGGAGAGATGCGATTCTAGAGTAAACTTCGATATGGACAGATTGAAAGATATGCAGGTCATTGCATGTGTACTGAGAGAGAGAGGGGGGGAGACAGACAGAGCGTATAAGTGAGTGAGAGGGAGCGAGAATGAGAGGAAGAGAGAGGATGTTAAATCTATGGGAGTTTTACAAGAGGTGAAGTGAGTGAGAGAGAGAGGGAGAGACAAGGAGAGACAGAGAAAGACAGAATGAGAGTTTGTGTGAGAGAGAGAGAGAAAGACAGACAGACAGACAGACAGAGTAAAACAGAGAGAAAGAATAAGAGTGAGAGAGAGAGAGTGAAAGAAGTAGACTTATGGGAGTTTTACAAGAAATGGAGAGAGAGCGAGTGAGAGAGAGAGAGAGAGAAGGAGAAAGAGAGAGAGAAGGAGAAAGAGAGAGAGAGAAGGAGAAAGACACAGAGAGAGAGGGGGGAGAAAGAGAAGTGGTTAGTTAGCAAGAAAGAAAGAAGTCGTACATGTATATA
>NC_068999.1:44152329-44152977 GCF_001194135.2 Octopus bimaculoides
TATATATATATATATATATATATATGTGTGTGTTTATATATACATGTATATATGCATGTAGGCACTTACATGCGTGTATACACTTGGACAGACACACAGACTGAAAGAGTGATATAAAGAAAGCGATAGAGAGAAAGAACGAGAAAGTAAGATTATGTTGTATATGGGACGATAAAAAGATTGGCGAGAAGACTCGGAAAGAGACGAAAGTGAGAAAGAAGGGCAGAAAAGAGAAGAAGATAGAGAAGTAATGAAAGGAAGAGAAGGAACGGAGAAAGAAAGAGGGAGGGAGAGGAAGTAAGAGGGAAAGAGAGAAGTGAAATGGTGGAGAAGAAGAGAAAGGAGGGAAGAAAGAAAAAAGCGAATGTGAAGAATGGAAAGGGTGAGGCATGGTCGTCGGAATCGGTTGAATAGGACATGTTGAAAGAAGTGGAGGAGAAAAATAGAGCAGAGAAGAGGTCGGGGTAAGGGAGATAAGTAGTTGGAAGTGATACAGGGAGCATGAGAGAGAGAGAGAAAGAGAGGGGGGAAGGAGAGAGAAAGAGTGAGTGAGAGGGAGAGAGAAAAAGAGTCGTTAATGCCGAGCTAGCGAGAGAGACTGAGAGAGATATAAAGAGACGTGTGTGTGTGTGTGTGTGTGTGCATATA
>NC_068999.1:44153997-44156336 GCF_001194135.2 Octopus bimaculoides
GGGGGGGATGCTGAAGTTATAATATAAAAACCAAAACAACAATTTCAGTTTTTTTTAAAGAGAGTGGCATGGAGAGATGGAAACGAAATTTGCAGTGAATAATAGATTGGTTGTGATTGGCTGGCAGTTGTTTCCGAAGACTTTGGGACAAGCATAAAGCAATATATATATTGTGTTTTAGTATATATTTGCATGTGCTGTAGGGGAGAGCCGACAAAATCGTTGGTGCGGCGAGCAAATTGCTTAACGGCATTTCATCAGTCTTTACGTTCTAAGTTCAAACGCTGTGCGTGCCTGCTTCCCCTCCCTCAGCATATATATGCTTAGAGTTTTGATACTGACCCCTTACGTATGTTTCTACGCACCCGAAATAAATACAAACTTCATTTTAATGGCTCCGACGAAGCTATAATGTGCTGCACAAGCACTCAGCTCTCAGGGCACTGATTCTGATAGCAGAAGCAGCTGTAAACCAACGCAGTTTATCACATACTTCCTGTTCCTTGATATTCCATCAATTTCACACCGACCTTCCCCCCCCCCCCAGATTCGTACACAAATATTTACTAACACAAATGCATGCAAATAAATCTAGGTTATACGTGTATGAATTCGTGGAGAAAGTGATAGGTTATGAGATAATAAGATGCAATTAAAGACAGAGAAAAATACGTATGGATATTGACTAGAGAGGAGAGACAGAAATGGTAAGTAGAACAACTAGAAGCAACGCTAATCAGTGTGTGTGTGTCTATGTGGACTTGTATGTGTGCGACATGTGTAATCTATATCTGCGCATACGTATGAGGTGGCGAACACAAATTGTCAGAGGTAATTTCAATGCTTTGCTATTGTATATTGCAAGTGTATAAATAAAGTAGATCCCAGCTGAGGATTCGGATAAATTATACATAGGATGAATTATCGAGATAAATCACAATAAAATCACCAAGGAAATTTTACAGCTTAAAATTCTACTGATATTGGTCTTCGGCAAGCTCCGAACATAATTGTATTATCCCTAACAAGCCGTGTAAATAACCTTCTTAGAACAGAATTAGCACCAACCAAACATCGCTTTAACAGCTTACACGTTATATGGTCGTAATGTACTGAACACATGACGACCTCACTGAAATTCTACGTAATTCGTCTAATGGCTATTGTGCATTGTAGTTCGTTGTTCGCCGTTCCGGTTTCAAATCCTTGCGATGTTTTGTTTATATTTTATAAAACTAAATAAAACCCAGATGCGCAAAAAGAATTAAAAGAGCGAGAATGATTACAATAATAATAATAATAATGATTATAATAATAATGATAATGATGATGATAATCTTTTCTACTATAGGCACAAATCCTGGTCTCCACACGGTGTAAAATTAACGTCAGAACTCGAACCAATCCGGCGACGCTACACAAAGAAGATCGTCTCAATGCTACATGTCAGATGCTAGGAACAATTCAAAAAGGTAACACCCTAGAGCCTAGAAAGAAGGTGGCAAAGATAGGCAATGTTATATATCTGGAAGATGCTGGAAGATGCTGGAAGAACTTGTACGAAGCTCTACCATTGGAAATTACACAGACAGTAGAAATGGCGGCATTGCATAGTGCCAAGACTGCAACATTGCCATCAAGATACAGTACTAGATCCTGCAACAGCTATACGATATCTTCCCCCCAAAAGCCTGAGAGAACCTCATTGAGTGAATGTAACTGTTTTCGGAACAGACCTGGGTCTCTTCCTATCAAGAGTTCCAGAAGAGCCTATCTCATGTCAGGAAATGCAGTTAAGGGCAGCAGTATCAATCACTAAATGCTTCGTATCAGAGGAGGTTTCCAGAAGTGAAATTGTAGCAAAGCTAACGGTGTTGCTCCAGCATGACCGCAACTACCGAGCTGAAAGTAGTAATAGATATACCAGATATAGGATACATGCACATACTAGGCTAGATAGCAGGCAATGATATCTTTCTGAACCCACCAACACCACCACCACCACTATCACTACCATTTCATTTCTAATGAAATTTTGCAGAGATAGGTTTTTCGAAGGAGTGAATTGCGGTTACAATGATTAAGTTTAGGAAAATATCATATTTATTGCAAAGAGAAAAACGAAAAATTTGTTTTATTCAATTTTGATTTAAGGTAAAAATACTTTTCTCGAAAATTTCTATTCATTTCATCATTTTATATAGACACCAATAAATTTGATAAGAGTTAAATTGTACATATGCTATGTTTCGTGATAATTCCCACAGTCGTAAAAGAAGTGTTTCCAAACTTAACCATCATACGACGAATAACACATGTATATATATATATATATATAT
>NC_068999.1:44156492-44157243 GCF_001194135.2 Octopus bimaculoides
GTGACACACGAAACCTGTGTCCTTTATAACCTTCGAACAGGGGAGGTCAGCAGTGTCCCCCTGCTGGTTTGGCATCTGCAGACTAGACTAGTTTCAGGGTGTTGCCCCTTGTCAATGCAGAGTAGCCAAGCCTTAGCCAGGCGGCGCTGCTGACTATCTGCTCGAAGGTTATTTATCTAATTTCAGTGGAATCTATCCACTGGTTTACAGAAATAGAGTTATTAATATTTCTAAGTCAGTACCGGCAGCGGTACTGGAAATTAATAGTTATCGCCAAGCCAACATGGCAGTCCCAAAATAGATAGATAGATAGATAGATAGATAGATAGATAGATAGATAGATAGATAGATAGATAGATAGGCTTTTGTAATTTTGTTTGTGGGTGTGCGTGCTTAGATATGTGTGATTATACAGGTTATACCATAATAAATACAAACACAACAAGCCTGACTGTCGCGTATCTCTCGTTCACCGTTCACACGCGTTGTTTGTCTGTTCTTCTCCCTGAAATTAGATATAAATAAATGGATTCCAATCATACGAAAAAAAAAAAGAAAAAAGAAACCAACATCTCTCTTTGATCAACTTGAAATTTAAAAGCGAAATAATTTCGATGAAATTGAAGAAAAACACTAAAACAAGAATACATCGCTAAAAACAATTGAATCGCAATTCAATTTTAAATGTTTCATGAATTTAATTTACTTTTTGGTAATATTTTTTCTTTACTTAACGGTGGTAAATTCGTAG
>NC_068999.1:44157774-44160420 GCF_001194135.2 Octopus bimaculoides
AAATGAATAAAAGAATAAAATCATATATATATATATATATATATATATATACATTGTGAGAGAGAGAGAGAGAGAAAGAAAGAGAGGGAAAGAAAGAGAAGGAAAGAGAGAAGATAGATGGACTTCCTTATTTGTCTGGTACTTAATCTATCGATTGTAAAATGATGAAAAAGCAAACCTGGTTTCGATGAGAATCGAAATCGAAACCCAGAGCACAGGAACGAATACCAGGGGGTACTTCCTCAGCCGCTGCAACCATTCTGCCAATTTGTTCTTTTGAATATATGCTACGAGGTTCAAGCACTGGACTGGCATATTTATAATATTTTTTGAGAGCAGTAGCTGCATTTTATTCCTTGAACTAGGATGAGCAAATGACGAAAAAAGCGCAGTATACTTTATATCACACTGTATTGTATTTACCAAGGAAAGGACATGTTGGAAATGATTGAAGTCAGTCATGCGTGAATAGTACAGGTGACAATTAATTTGTTCTCAAAGAAGAAGATTAGCAGAAATAGGTAATAGCTAGAAACGTGAATCAAATGTAAGCCAGTCTGATTATTAGGAGCTTACATATCTTATAAACTCTTCCGCCTGTGTTTAAAATACTCGTCTGTCATGCCGATGTAGTTCGACAGTTGATTGTACAGAAGAAACATCTAAAAGAATTGATTGTGACATTGTGCGTCTAGGGGAGATAATTCTGTTGAAAAATATATTTGTAATGGAAAAATCAAAAAGGAAAAAATTCAAAAGTGATGAAGCACACGAATATTAACGCATTCGATATCATTTCCTTCTCTTTTTATTTGGATATTTCTTATTTCATTTCATTTATTTTTTGCTGTGGTATTTGCTACTTGGTAGTGGTGGGGGCGGGGTTGGCAAAAAAAAACTGAGGGAAAAATAAAAGCTGAAATATTTTAAGTTTACGAGAGAATTCCATTTAAAGTATCTGACATTAAAATTCTGAATTTTTAAAGAAACTGAATAGAAACAGTAATCACTTTTGACGGAATAATAACCATATAACCACAAAATGATGATGATGATGATGATGATGATGATGATGATGATGATGGTGACGACGATGATGATGTATAACTAAAAAATAATAATATTTCAGATTCCTTTGTGGAATATTTGAATCGAATTCTTCCTTTAACACCTAGATAATTCTCACAGAAAAACATGTAATTAAGAAGGATGCCGTGAAATCAGCTCCAATTTCATTAATGAATCACATTTTAATGGCCCGTCTGGAATTATGAAAACAAATTCAGGTTATCTAAATTTCTATTTTCCTTTTATTATTCTAATTTTGTAATTATTATTATTATTATCATTATTATTATTATTATTATTATTATCATTATTATTATTATCATTATTATTATTATTATTATTATTATTATTATTATTATTATTATTATTATTATTATTGCCTTTGCATACCTTCTAACGCTGGAGATGTATTACAGTGTCAGCTGTTCACTACCAGCGAACTAAGGTAACACCTCTTATTTTTCGAGCACCTTCCGTAGTATTCGAGCGGTTCCAAGCAGTACTGTTTTCTAAAAGTGCTCCACCCTTATTGCAGCCCCTATTTGCTCCACGTATTTCTCGAGATGTTTGCTCACTGTTCCCAGGGATCCGACAATTATTGGTACTACCGCTACCGTTTTCATTGACAACAACTGCTTAACTTCCCAAGCTATCCTTGTTTATTTTTATTTTAATCATCTTACTTTGAACTTGTATGGATAATAACTTACTAAATTCTGGTGCCTCAAATTAAGTACCATATTCATCTGAATCTAAATTTTTGCTGAACTCATATATGTATGCATATATATACATGCATACATACACACACACACACACACACACACGCATGCTAGCGTTAGTAAAGTGAGATTCAAAACGAGCAACTTGAAGTGGTAAGTCAGAAAGTGGGTAGCAGTGAAAGAAAGAGAGAAAGAAAGGAAGATAAATGACAGAAATTGAAAAACTGTGAATGAGATTAATGCGAAAATTAAACACAGGAAAACGAAAACAAGACAACCCCCAAAAATGGCGGGGGAAAGCTACAAACAAACAACGGAGAGCTTATATTGCTGTAAAATAAATACAAGCATGTATATGTGTATGTGTGTGTGTGTGTGCTTGTGTGTGTGCGGACTTGTGTGTATATGTGTGTGTGTGTGTGAGAGAGAGATCGTTTTTGTACTGTGCTGACAGTATCCAAATAGGCCTCGCCACATTGTACACTCCTTTGTGTAGGTGCGCGAGTTAGCAACGTAAATGAAGCCAACTGCAGCCGCAGCCCAGCAACCAACATGTCAGTGTCACACAATAGAAAAACCATTTTTTTTCCCGCCTTTCGCCACAATAACCGACATCACAGCCATTGCCTAAACATTGAAGTCCGCTCATTGACGCAACACTAAATACTGAATACATATTCATAATAGTTACTTACGTTGACCGCATTATCTTATCATAGGTTTATCTATCTATCTATCTATCTGTTTTTACGCACACACATACGTACGATATACAAGCACAGAGTCGTGCATATATACATACATATATACATACATATATATATATATATATAAATATATATATGTATATATATAT
>NC_068999.1:44160641-44163141 GCF_001194135.2 Octopus bimaculoides
TATATGTATGTATATATATATATATATATATATATATATATGTATGTATATATATATGCATGTGTTTATCTATGTATGCATACATTATGCATGTATCACTCTCTCTCTCTCATTTTCTCTCTCTCTCTCTCTCTCTCCCTTTCTCTCTCTCTCTCTCTACATATATATATTGCGTTACATTAAATAATAGCATTAACACCACGTAATAAATACATAACCAGACACCAAACTGAAAGCGAAGGTCACCAAATCCTCATCAGGGGGTCAAACGCAATTTATATGCATATACATATATATATGTATATATGTATTCATATATATAAATATGTATATGTATTTGCAAGTGTATACACATGTGTATATGCGTGTATGTAAATATACAACCGGACATATATTTTACGTCATGTAAATATTGCTCGAACATTTCGAGTCTGTTTCTTTTTCGGATATATGATCCACTGTTGACGATCTCTCTCTCTCTCTCTCTCTCTCTCTCTCTCTCTCTCTCTCTCTCTCTCTCTCTCTCTCTCTCTCTCTCTCTCTCTCTCTCTCTCTCTCTTGTGTACGTGTGTTTGTACTTCTGTGTGTGTGCATAATTCACAACAGCTCTTTCCATAGCATTTTATTGATGCCTTCTTCACGTGATTTTAAGCATAGATACATACGGAACTTTTGTTTTCATTGTGGATACATTCCTTTCAATATGGAAGGTTAATTCTTCGCTCTCTTATATTATTGAAAATATTTCAGTGTATATACCTGTTCGTACATACAGCTAAAGACTGGTTGACAATCACGGAAGAAGGAGGGAGATTATAGTGCAATTTTAGTACTTCCCTGAAGTGGAAAGAATTTAGGCTCAGTTTGAATGCCTATAGTTTGGTTAAGACTAGACTTTCAGTTATTTATTTTAAGCATTCAAATGTAACCAAGCAAGCTAACGCTGAGCTTGTCATTTACTTTAAGAATGTGTGTGTTCCTTCGTTTTTTATATCTTGTTTTGTACGGGTTAGCAGATAATTCAGTATAAGGTTTTTTAACATAATGTCGCATTCATTTACTTGAGATAAGAGATAAATTTGGACGAGTGGATATATAAGCTGGCGTATGCAGTACCAAGGTTGTACATTTTTGGATAATAAGTAAAATACAGAGTCTGATGTCGTAAACATAGCACATTCACGGAAATGCAGAAGATTTAGTGTAATGTAATACGAAATTTTATATCTTTTTATTAAAAACTTTGTAATCTATACAGCAGAGTAATTTTTTTTCCAAAGTTTAAAAATGTTAAGAATGTTTTGTCCACGTGTGTAGAAACGCATTTGTTGAAAGAAGGGTATATTAGGTGATATTTCTGAATTTGTCTTGAATTTGAGTTTATTATATTTTCTGTTCTTTTATGTATCCAAGTTACCCGATGGGTTTTCTATATCGTAATGCTTTGAAACATCAGTGAACGGAGCTTTATTGGAAACCAAGCTTAACTACAAAGTGGACCGAGTCACATTAAATATTGCTACGGTGATTGGAGAATATATATGTGCAGTTTAACACATCTGGTTTCCTGCACCGAGAGAACTGTGAGATTTGGAAGTTGAAAGCAGCTTCAAAAGAGTTTACTATCTGGGGGTCAGAACAGACACATATATTTGTGTTGAATAACACAAAATAAAAAAATATAGAATCCCGATTTAAATCTATCAATATGCTATTTATTTAGGTTTCAGGGCGTTACGAGGGCGTTTCAACACATACCATGATTGGTAATTATATGGGAATACTGACTGTAAACAGTGAAGATCTAGTTAGTTCTACGATATTGCTCACCACCGTCAAATTCTTTGTGGAAACGGAAAGTTTTCAATGTTTCTCAATCCAAGTGCTACAGTTATACAATATGTTTTCTCTAGTGTATATAATTATATCGATTTCCAAATCACTGATAGGTGAAAAGGTCTTTTCGAATCCAATGCATCAATCAACAGAGGTCATGAAGTTAATAGGTAATAGCTTTGGATATCAAATTTTCAGTTTCCTTTGTTTTGTGCTGATTTCGACTGTTTTGGAAATGTTCCAAAAGGAACAACAGGATGTTGCTTCGATTTTGGAATATATCTTATCGATGATACAGTTGCTGAACATTTCCATATCAATTTTGGTTGGTTTGAGTATTGTTCTTGCGTGTATGCCAGTAAAACTGAGTTTATGGTGCTATGGTCCTTAAAAGTAATGTATGGGTTTTGCAATAAGACGTATTTCACATGCTTTTATTATTGTAACTCTCGTACAATTTAGACAATTCGCTAGAAAAGCAGTGATAAATTATAATCTCGAACAATCTCTTCAAGTTAATTGGAATTTAGACTTTGTTGCATATCCAGAGCTGCTTACTTTAAAATGCCACAACAAATACAAGTCCATCCATCTATCCGTCGACAGATACATGCATATAGACATACAGAAAGCATATTAAGAATACATACACATGCATGTGGTG
>NC_068999.1:44165284-44165812 GCF_001194135.2 Octopus bimaculoides
AACTCATATACACACAAGCAAATGCATATATATATATATAGACATTCATGTATATACGTATAAATACGGCTGGATAGAAACATAAAGGCATCTCTGTCTACTTATATTTATACGAATATGAATATATATATATATATATATATATATATATGTATATATATGTTTGTGCGTGTATTTGTGTGTATGCACCTATGCATGTATGTGCATGTTGTGTGTGCTCGTGTGTTCGCGTATGTGTGCGTGTGAATGCATGTGTGTGTTTGTGTGTGTGTGTGCGTGTACGTATGCGCATGTATTGCATGTTTTCCCCCAAATCCTTGAAAATATACATGAACGCTTTTACAGACAGATAACTATCGCGCCTCAAAGCGAAGCCTAATAGAGATAGCCAAACCGTTTCATCTCAACAAAGAAATGAAGCTGGATACAACACTGAAATTCAAACCAATTTTCATCTCCTGGCATATATACATATATACATTCCTTTCATATCTGTTTATGTGTGTTTATATATATATATATATATAT
>NC_068999.1:44166390-44167423 GCF_001194135.2 Octopus bimaculoides
TATATATATATATATATATATATGTATATATATGTTTATACACACCAGTATCTATGTATCGGGTACGGTTTACTTTGCCTTTTTATCCAAAATTTCCCACTTGGATATTAAGATTGTTGTTGTTGGTTTTGATGTTGTTGTTGTTGTTGGTGGTGGTGGTGGTTGTTTCGATGGTGTTGTTTGCGTTGTTTTTGCCATTGTTGTTTTTGTTGTGGTTATTGTTGTTGCTGTTGTTATTGCTGGGCTAAGGGCCAAGTGTTGACCGAGAAAACAGACCTAATAAGAATTGCGAGGTCGTTAATTGGACGAGAAGCCTGCTCACTGCGTGGATATATGGGTTCAAACCGTTCACTTTTCTGCATATCCGAGGACGTTACTGAACATTCCGTCAACCGTGTGACAATTAATCGCACGTGCTTCAGCATGGCCGCAGTCAAAATGACTGAAACATGTAAAACAATAATAGAATAATATATGTTATAGAGGTTGTCCCCTGTTTTATCTACTCTGCTTTTCGAACGCTTGGGACAAGACGTGACTTCGTTAAAACAGTCGTTCCCGATTATATAAACGTTCAAACAGGAAATAGGAAATTTAGAAAAATGCAAATAAAAGAGATACCCACAGACACACAGACACAAAATTCCCCAGAAATCGATAAGTTACTTGTTTTGCGACTAGTTTGTATGTTGAGTATTATTAATTTTATTTCTCTCCTGTTATTTTTGCTGACGTTTTCTTTGTGTGGCCGTATTTAATCCAGCGTGAATGTTTTATTGGTGATATATACATGCGTACACACTTATGTACACAGGCATATTTCAAACACACACGGTCGCGCGTGCGCACACGTGGGTATATATTCTTTACATTTGTGTTTAAATATGTAAAACATATATGTTCTTACATAAGTACCAAAGCGTATAAGCGTATGATTGTGTATTTATAGATATATATACATATATATATATATGTATATATATACATATATGTATATATATATATATATATATATATATATATATATATATAT
>NC_068999.1:44167433-44169306 GCF_001194135.2 Octopus bimaculoides
CGGTCGCGCGTGCGCACACGTGGGTATATATTCTTTACATTTGTGTTTAAATATGTAAAACATATATGTTCTTACATAAGTACCAAAGCGTATAAGCGTATGATTGTGTATTTATAGATATATATACATATATATATATATGTATGTATGTATACACACATACCGAGAGAAGTACGAAACACTTTGGGTTGAGTACAATAGATTATTCAATGCTATGCTTACGATTATATACATACATAGAGGGATATATTTCCCTTACACACACACACACACACATACACACACACACACAAAGATATGCACACAAGCACACACACATATGTAGACAGGATTTAAAGTTTTTAAATTTTATATATACCGTATTGAGTTCTTTCTCCGCTGAAAAGCAAAGTACGTCATTGGAATTCCATCAGACATTGCATACATACATACATTCAAACATACATACATACAAACGTACATACATGCATGCATACATACATACATACATACATACATTCACACATGCATATGACATACATACACAGGAATGAATACATGTATGTTTTTTAATGAATATACATATCTACATTATTAATAATGACACATATATATATATGTGAGTATGTATACATATATATCTATATGTATACGTATATACATATATATATTAATATTTATATACATATATATGTGTATATATAAATGTGTATGTGTGTGTGTATCTTTGTCTGTATGTATTATCTATCTATCTATATATCTATCTACCTATATGTGTATATATATATATATATATATATATATATATATATATATATATATATCAATACGTGTGTGTGTAAGTATATATGCGTGTGCCTATATGTGTATATATAAGTATATATGTAAATGTATGCATATATCTTCATTTATACATACATATTAAGACATGTTTACCTATCTATATATTAATATACACATAATAGTACATATATACATAAATTGTAGAAAAATCCTGGGTATTTTTTGTGATTGTGCGGATGTTTACTATTATTATTATTATTATTGTTATTATTATTATTATTATTATTATTATTATTATTATTATTATTATTATTATTATTATTACCATCGCTATTATTGTTATTTCTCAAAATAGTGCGTTAGTTTATTTGATATTTGTCCAACATTTTTCGTCTTTCGTGTTTTTGTTTCACAGCAATATCCATCTCGTTCTTCTTCTACATCCGTCTAAAATATAAAATATCCGTATGATTTGAAAAACAAAATGAAAATTATAAAGAAGAAAACGTTATATTCCTTTTTCACCATTCTGCTTATTTCTTTGTTTCTTGGTTTTTATTTCATTTTAATAATAAACATTCAACAATTTCAATACGAAATTGTTTTTGAATATCATTTCGGATTTGATATTTGTATAAATATTTTTATCGGTTGATTGATTTGTTTAGATCGATATTTTATATTCCTTGCCCCAAAAAATAGAATCAATAAACGAGTTTTGCTTTTCGACTGGAAATATAATCTGAAATACCGCTATGAACAATAAGCAGTGAAATTGTTTGTAAAAAGAACAGACAAACTCTTGTATGTACATACCTACATACACGCACTTGCCCCTTCATACGCACATACATACATTCATATGAATGTATAAATGTGTATACACACACACACACATACACAGACACACACATATATATTGTATATATATATATATATATATATATATACCTACATATAAATGTAAGTATGTATATATATATATAGTTATACAGACACACACACACACACACACACACACACACACACACATATATGTACATCAAAGTCTAATAATGTTTCAAATTACAAATCAAGGTGCATAATATGTTTGTGATGAAATAGTAATATT
>NC_068999.1:44169332-44172690 GCF_001194135.2 Octopus bimaculoides
GGTGCTGGTGGTGCTGGTGGTGGTAGTAGTAGTAGTGGTGGCGGTGGTGGTAGCAGCAGCAGCAGCAACAGTAGTAGTAGTAGTAGTAGTAGTAGTAGTAGTAGTAGTAGTAGTAGTTGCTGTTGTTGTTTTTGCTGTAGTAGTAGTAGTAGTAGTAGTAGTAGTAGTTGTAGTAGTAGTAGCAGCAGTAATTAGAAGAATGAAAATAATATTCCTTTCTAGCATAAGCAGGAAGCCTGGAAATTTGGTGGACGGAAGGAAGTCGATTACGTCGTCGCCACAGCTCTTTTCGTAGACCCGGAAAAGATCATAGTTAAATATGACCCCCGTCGCATTTGAACTCAGGACATAATACTGGAAAATATTACGCGAAGCATCTTGTCCGACGTGCTAACGATGCAGTCGAAAATGGCGATTAACATTATTGGCCATTTGGTTTTAACACGGTGGGGGTAGAGTACATAAGGAAAGAAGAATGAAAGGAATTTGGTTTTTACAGAAGGTGAAACGGTTAAAACGAGAGAACCGATGAAACTCTGTTAATCTTTCGATGATATTCCATAATGTAACAGAAAGAGAACTATAATATAATAGCAAGAACGGTTTCCATCAAATCGAAGACAACCATTCTGAGATAAACGTTCTTACCCTGCTAACCACACCAGTCCCTTTACCAGAGAGTCACCCGACGGACAAATACCACGTGTCGATCCTTGAAAAAACTGCTATGAATCGATTTTTAAGATAGCCCCAGTTGATAAGGGAACCGTCCATCACTTGATAGCTGAAGATCAACATACAAATTCTTAAATAAGCTATGCTCAGACACGGAATTTTTTGCAATAAGTTATTTTTCAGAATGTCGAATAGGAGTTCCAGAGCATCTCTGAATTCATCATCACGTTCCCCCCCTCTTATTCTGTATAAAATGCGAAACTGAATACCCTTCGACAAGGCATGACGTAGAATGTCCACTTCGACGGCCAAAATCTCTCTTAGGCCATTATTACGTTTGCCCTCCACTGGCTATCTATAGAATGAGAGAGTTAATTTTCAAGCAACCACACTAACTGTTAGAAAAATTGTAGTGAGCACTTTCCAGCATTTTAAATGTTAAGTGACATATCTGAGCTTTTAGTTGTCACAGGAGTGCAGTTTGATCAAAGAAGCCCGCCGCAGAAGTTGTTTAACATGAAAGGCGGCAACTGTTCACCCTCGTTACTGATCAGAAATTCCTAATGCTGTTTCACCTCAGGGTCTATTTCCTTCGAAACCGTATCCAGGGCCTTTTGCAGTGAACACAGAACCTTTCACTCAGGTGTGGCTAGTAGATTGAGTCGTCATGTACATACTTGTTCGTTAGCTTACTACACCTGTTGTCGTTTAGCCTCTGTTTATTTGAGATAGAGCAATCCTGTAATCAATTGAGGTCAGGCTGAGATTCCCACGTATAAATCTAAAAGTACATTGCTTTAGACATCTTACTTTCCATTCCGTGCTGTACAACATATCGGGCGGTTTGGGACAGTTTCAGTAATAAATCAGTTACGTTTTAAATTGTTTGCTAGCTCTCGGCTCGGCTCCCTTTTATTTCTAGTGAAATGTGACCCAGTGAGTTGTCCCCTACGATAATTTCACAAGGTGTAAGGTAACCAATTCTGAAAGAAAAAATTAAAGGAGGAAAACAAAAACTAGATATTAAGCTCCCAATGAAAGAACTGTAACAATATTTTATTTCAGTTCCTTATGCCCTCTTTTAAATTGGACATAACTTTGTCAGAAAGGTAAGAACCGCTCTTATAACGCCTTGAAGTCCTCCGCAGATGTGGTCGAGATAAAGAGAAAGAGTCAATGAAATGAGTAACCATGACGAAGGTGTTTACGCTTTGTAGTCCTTCACAGACTTGAAGTAAGAGAGAGGGGAAGCAAAGAAATGAGTGACCATGACAAATGGTGTTGTTACTGCTCTTTCACTTTCGTAAAACAGAGTGGACTCTAGGCTACAGGTTCGCAAGGATCAATTAATAGCAGTGATGGATTAAAACTGAGTGATGGATTAAAACGCTATTTCACTTTATCGACATATTTAATCCTTTTTAGGAAAGTCATAAAGGCTACGACATCATATTCTATCGCACTTCTCTATAAATACATGATCATGTACAACGAAAAAAATTTAAGAACTAACTAAATCGATATTATGTGTAATATTAAGAAAATAGTTTTTCAATTACAGTCAATTTCAGCGATGGTGTTCTAACAATAGTTAACGGAAGCAAAAATAAAAATGAAATACACAAAATCAAATGAAATAAAAATAAAATGCGGTTTTGTAAAAGAGATAACGCAAACTAGAGGAGGACAATATCAAAATATATTGAGGAATATTGCGGTAGTGATATAATATTACTTAATATTTTCCAGTGAGATGAAGATAATATATAATTACAGTTTGTTATCACGCATGTAATTTGATCGGTGCGAATATCTAATTTTAGAAAGGTATATAATGTGAAGAAGTAGGAGAAGGAGAAGAAGAAGGAAAAGAAGAGGATGATGATGATGAGGAGGATGGATAAAAATAAAAAGAAAACAAAGAAGAAAAAGATGAAAAATGAAGAATGGTTGAAGGAGGAGAAAAATAGCAATAATAAAATAACTAATAATAAAGGGTTATTTAGAAGCGAGAGAAGAGTAAATACGAGATACACTGCTCTGCTAGAAACTACCGCTTCCTATTCTATTTCCCTCCTACTCGGCTTTGCTTGTTGTGGAACAGTTTTTAGACAAACATTTTCTCAGCTTCTTGGCTGATGCCTTTGGGAGTTTCCAGTTTAGACGTGTTTGTCCACCAAACAAGACTACGAAATACAACTCATTTTCTTTTCGTGTTTTTTTTCCCTCCCTCCCGCAGGATATTGTCAGCTTGCTAGTGTCTGCAATATCCTGATAAAAAGGAAGAGAAGGAAGAATTAGACGCCAATAGAACAAATAAAAATGCGACAAAGTGAAATGTCACAGCCTCTGGCTTTTAACCAGAGGATTTCTGCTTGTCGTTGCTGTCTCTCTCACGTCATCACTTGGGAGAACATAGATGACAGCTTGAACAACAAAATTTGTTGAAATTCTAATCTTAATCTGCCTTGCAGGAAATATGCTTCTTTCAAATAGCAAACCATATATTTTATGCTACTCGATTTTAAGTTTTTATTTTTTATTTTTACATCGAATTCCTTTCATGCCTTTATTATTGTCAAATTGTTCAGCATTCTTTTCTGATATTTATTTATCCATTTCTTTCTTTCTTTTTTTTCTTTTTTTTTTCTATTTTGCTATGTCTTGTCTTTCTTCCTTGTCC
>NC_068999.1:44173659-44174701 GCF_001194135.2 Octopus bimaculoides
TATATACATATATATATATATATTCATATATATACGATGGGCTTCTTTCAGCTTCCGTCTACCAAATCCACTCACAGAGCCTTGATCAGCTGAAGGCTATAGTAGAAGACACTTGCTGAAACTGCCACGCAGTGGGTCTGAACCCAGAACCATGTGGCTAGAAAGCAAGCTTCTTAGCACACCACCACACAAATACACACATACACACACACACACACATACATATATATTGGTAATTATGTGTTCACCTTGTCAAATTATTTCATCATTTTCTTTCATCAGACTGAATCTAAAATATGTCTGGCTTATAGAATGACAACTGAGTCATCAAGTCTACATCATCTCAGCTTCCAATACACATTTCCATTCAAATCTATTTGCCTTTCTCGTGCGTCACATTTGAAAAGAAAAAAGAAAAGCAGCCATGAGCGAAGACACAATTTACAGTTGCACTCTTACATACAATTAATAGTATTTATGTCAACCGAAGAAATAGTCAATGAGAAAGTAATTCCAATATGTACTACGCCTCGTTGGGAGAGACACCACGGTAGTATTAAAAACGTGCTTGCTATAGCAGATATGTTTTTCTTTTGCAAGGAAGAAATGAATAAACTAAATAAAAATCAAATAGCCATGACAAGAAAAAGTAGATAACAAGAGAGAAGAATGGTTCGATGTATTTATGGCAATATTATCGTTAAATAGCATTATGGTCTCGTGAATTCGTTCGTCTACTCTGTCCAGAATAAAAGATAATTTCTTTTAGTGTTACTAGCAGACTGACACAGATTCCGATAAAGAAATATAACAGACGAAGTGACAATAACACACAATACTTAATAATAGGTGTATATGCATGCATGTGTGTATGTATATATATATATATATATATATATATATGTGTGTGTGTGTGTGTGTAAATGTGTGTATATATACATGTATATGTATATACATATATACATATATATATATGCATGTTTGTATATTTATATTTATATATATCTGTATACATCTACATACAAATGTATGTGTATCTATT
>NC_068999.1:44177978-44180230 GCF_001194135.2 Octopus bimaculoides
GTCATAACAGTCGGGTAATTACAGATGAAATGAAAAATTCTATTGTGTTTAAAAGTGAAAGATATTTCTTCGCCTTATTTGTTCACCTCTAATTGCCACCAATGTCTGCTATTTCGAAGGAAACGTTAAAATGTAACCATAACAAGACAAACAAAACTGATTAATAAACAAACCGTAACAATAGGAAGTCGGCCATTATGTTGAATCCCAGAAAATAATAGCGAAAACCTGATTTATAATTGTCTAGTTTTATAGTTATGTTAAACTATAGGTTAGCTGTCGTTTGTATTGTTGTTGCTGTTGTTGTTGTTTTGTGTGTTGCGGTGCAGTGTTTATCCGTATGGTGATGATGATGATACACCCTGACTTTAATAGTTATTTCAGGGTATAAGTATAATATATGTTTTAATAGATTCACGGTGAAATGGCCGTCGCTGCTGCGAGTGATGATCGTGATGAAGACGATGATGATGATGATGAAGACGACGACGACGGTGACGATGTTGTTGTTGTTGATGTTGTAGTTAATTCGACAGCCGTTTAGAATCTGGGAGTTTGGGGCATGGATGAGCTAAACAGAAGCTGCTGTCATTGTACGATGTTCGATCTAAGATTGTCAATATTTCACGTAAAGGTGGTGATTTATGAATGCACACACACACACATACATACATACATACATACATACATACATACATACATACATACATACATACATACCTCATAAATACATAAATACACAAAAACAAACACGCATACATACATATACCTGCATAAAAGCATACATACATACATATATACAAACATACATACATACATACGTACGTACATACATACATACATACATACATGTAGAAACGTAATCTGATATATACATACATGTCCACATATGTAGATGCATGTATACACCTTGCACATGTATACATACATATATGCACACATACGTGCATACATATATAATCAGCCTGAATAAATACATATGTCGGTACAGACGTTTATGCATACATGTATACTCAATTATGTACGTATATTTATACGTTCGTATTTATGCACATATGTACGTGCACAGGCATACAAATATACATGCAGTTATTCCTCGATTATCGCGGGTGTTACGTTCAAATCTGGCCGCGGTAGGTGAAAATCCGCGAAGTAGAAACAGTACTGTACTGTATATGTCTTTTCAATTATTTTTATAACTTGTATATATAGGCGCAGGCGTGGCTGTGTGGTAAGTAGCTTGGAATGAGAGCATGTATCCCTGCCCCGTAAAATTCTGTTGACTATTCTTTGAGCCATTTCTTCACTACCTCCACACTGACCAGATTTAGCGCCTTCAGACTGACATCTTTTCGGCGCCACGAAAGCGGTTTTGAGAGGCAAACATTATTCCAGTGACGAGGAAGTGAAAGCTGTAGTGAAGAAGTGGCTCAAAGAACAGTCAACAGAATTTTTACGGAGCAGGGATACATGCTCTCATTCGAAGGTGGAACATTGCTATTGAGAGAAACAGTGATTATGTTGCGAAGTAGGGATGTGATCCACAGAGGACGAGCTTCATTTTGATATATGATACATGTTCCTGTGTTAGTAATTATACCTGTCCTAAACAAAAAGGCTTTACTTATCGACTCACCCTCATAGATAGATAGATATATAGATAGATAGATAGATAGATAGACAGACATTTTATTTAGTGAAGGATGGAAGCCCAAAAGAATCTACATTGGGTATCGCATTATCCTTTTGCAAGACACATTTTTATTAAATCTAATTTCAATAGAACATACGAGAATGTTTACTGTTTTCAGAAAGGATCATAGCAAAGTCTTGTTTTCTTCAAAATAACTATTTCTTACAAATACTAGCGTCTTATCTTCTTCTTCTTCTTCTTCTTCTTCTTCTCCTTCTTCTTCTTCTTCTTCTTCTTCTTCTTCTTCTTCTTCTTCTTCTTCTTCTTCTTCTTCTTCTTCTTCTACCTATCGTACATTTCTAAGTGACATTTTACTTTTCTTTTTTTTTCCTTTTTTTATTCTTTCTTTCTTTCTTTCCATTTTCGTATTACTTATTTAATAGAAAATCGATTCTTGTTTGCAGGACAACTTATGGCGAGACGATTGTTCCATAGAAAGCCGAATCTTGTTTACCAAACAAATTAGGTTTTAATTAGTGCTATATAAAAACATTCTCCTGCTGTCACTCTATTGCATTCTTCTTCTTCTTCTTCTTCTTCTTCTTCTTCTTCTTCTTCT
>NC_068999.1:44180240-44184275 GCF_001194135.2 Octopus bimaculoides
TCTTCTTCTTCTTCTTCTTCTTCTTCTTCTTCTTCTCCTCCTCCTTCTTGTTGTTCTTCGTCTCTTCTCCTTCCCCTTCTCCTCCTCCTCCTTCTCTTCTTCTTCCTTCTTCTTCTTCTTCTTCTTCTTTTTCTTCTTCTTTTCTTCTTCTTCTTTGTCTTTTCTTCCTTTCTTCCCCTTCCCCTTCTCCTCCTCCTCCTCCTCCTCCTTCTCTTCCTTCAGTCATTAATTCCTTTCCTTTTCCTATTATTCCTCAATAAATTGCATTCTTATTTTCCTCTCTTTGTTTCGTCTTTTGTTCCACCTTGTTCTACCTTGTTTCTTCTCTTCTCTCTTTCTCTTTTACTCATCTTTATTTTCTTAGTTGTTCCCTCTCTTTTTTCTTCCTGGTTCCTTCTCTGCTTTGGATATTGTCACCCTTGTTTGTCATGTTCATTCTTATTTCATTTACGTCTCTTTTTATTCCTTTTAATTTCTCTCTCTCTTTATCTCTTTCTCTCTTATTCTTCTTTCTTTCGTTCTAGTTCATCTCTCTTTCTCCCAATTGCATGTCTTTCACGCTTTCTTTTCCTTCTCCTTTTTACCTTCTTGTTTCTCTCAAATTACTTCTTGTTCCTCTTCTTGTTCCTCTACCGTTCCTCTCTGTTTCCCATTTTCTTTTTATGCCTTTCTCGTCTTCGGTTTTATCCTGAATACAAATTAAGGCAGAATGACTATTCCGTACGAAAGTAATATCATGTTTTCCGTACACGTGATGGATAAGAGATAGAATTTCAGAGAGACTTAAACAATGTTTGTAGAATAATTGTAACATTATAGCTAAGTAAATCCGCCATTGACAAAAAAAAAAAAAATCAAAACAAAACAACGAACCAACAAAAAGAAAAGAATACTGGAATCTTGTTTAACAGAGAAAGAAATAATTGATGGACAGATATAGAGGTTCTTGCTTAGAGTACAGGAAATGTAACCCTTATTGGAAAGGGAAGAGCATTGTACAACCAACACCCATTTTATTTGAATTTAGGCTGTATTTTAAATTCTGTCTATAGCCCTTTCGTAACTAGCAGATATTACTTGCCTTCTCTGGAATTTCTTCAATGAGTTTAAATTGCCATTTTCATTTCTGTTAAAGTAAACAGCGCGGAAAAACTCTGCCTCATCGTTTATTTTGAACGAAACAAAAAGAGAAAATTCGGCGAGTTGGCACAATTGTTAGCACGCCGGCCGAAATGCTTAGCAGTATTTGGTCTGTCTTTACGTTCTGAGTTCAAATTCCGCCGAGCTCGACTTTACCTTTTATACATTCGGAGAGGTCGATAAATTAAGTGCCAGTTACGCACTGGGGTCGATGTAATCGACTACCCCGCCTCACTCAAAATTTCAGGCCTTGTGGCTATAGTAGAAAGGATTATATTTTGTCTGGTGAAAGTCACGTCACATAAAGTAGACCATGAGACATAAAAATTAAACCAGAATTCAGTCATTCATCAGTTTGTCTGGTCAGGAATTACAGCAACAGCAAAGACAAAACATCGAATGGTAAGAGAGATTTAAAGAATGAAATTGTTATGGATTGTAATCTTCACATTGGTTAATTTGAAATTTTCCAATTACATTCTAATTAATTATGGTGCAATTACATTATTCCCAATAGATTATTTATTGAGATCCTCAGCTTTCTGGCAAATCTCACTTAAATCTCAATAAGATGCAAGATATATCTAATGATGTTACTGAAGTATAATTTGGCCAATCAAAATGGTGACCAGTTGTTGTTGCTGCTGTTGTTGTATTTGCTGATGTTTAACACGAAGTTATGTTGATCGAACCGATGTGTGATGAGATGGTATCCAACCGTGACCATTCGGACTTTTTACCAGTGTCAATGGCAACATTGTTTGATATATCCTTCTTTTTAACACTATAGGATCTGATACAAAGGGAGATATTTTCTTGGCTGTTATTTCTAGCAGACTGAGAAATCACATATGACAACCGGTTGGAAGAAAGGAATTATGGATACTGTGACATTTTTTGTTACGTTTCTCAACACGCTAAATTCAAATGCTGACATGGTTGTGTTTTGAATATTCATCCCTCAGAGATCGATAGTTCGATATAATTCGCGCCAGTTTTTGCTATGTGACGAAGGTAGTCAAATATGTACCTGAAGAGGGTGGGGAGGAAACTAGTGACATCACCTTCAGTTTTTTGTTTTCTATCTTTTATGGTTTACTTGTTTTAACCATTGGACTGTAGCCATGCTGGAGCACCACCCTGAAGGGTCTCGTCGATCAAAACCTATCCAGGGACTTAATTTATGAGTCTCATTCACACCTGTTTTCGATCAATGTGGAGAAGCAAACATAGACACAAAGAAACATACACACACAAACACACACACATACACACACTCACACATAAACACTCACTGAAAGACACGCACAAACACGCACACATACACACATTTCTATGTATGTATAGTTTCTGTTAGACAAATTCTCTCACAAGGCACTGGTGAATCCTATGCTATTAAAGACCTCCTTCAGTCAAGAATGATCATCAGATTGCACCTAGTAAGTTCCACTCCAAGGCAGAAGTCCGGACAAGGTTGTTTATGGAAGACCAGCAGTCACCTGTGCATACCATGCCTCCCCTCTCCACTCCACCGATGTTATCCAAGGGAAAAGCAAAGGGGCCGATACAGCTTGGCACCAGTGACGTCGCAACTCATTTCTACAGCTGAGTGAACTGGAGCAACGTGAAAGTTTCTTGC
This sequence comes from Octopus bimaculoides, assembly GCF_001194135.2. Taxonomy (NCBI): domain Eukaryota; kingdom Metazoa; phylum Mollusca; class Cephalopoda; order Octopoda; family Octopodidae; genus Octopus; species Octopus bimaculoides. The sequence goes on from NC_068999.1 coordinate 44,183,020, forward strand.
TCAAGAACACAGCACACAGCCAGGTGCGGGAATCGAAATCACAACCTCATGATTTGTGAGCCCGTCGCTCTAACTACTTAGCCATGCGCCTTCACCATGTGCTTCAGAAGGTAACTTTCCAGGTGCAATCCCATGGTAATTCATGAACGATGGCGGTCTTTACCTATACTATAGTAGAATACAATTATAGAATTACCCAAGATGCCATGCAGTGAGATTGAACCCGCGTCCACTTTGTTCCAAAGCGAGCTTCCTAACCATAGAGCCTCCACAACAACCAAGATAAAGAGTGTCGTTTCAATAGATACAAACTGTTTCTCAATTAATTTTAGCCATTACTTTACAGGGGTAATATATCTAGTGTTGAAATGTAGTGACCACAAACAATAACATACTTTATTATATAAGCTGGGTGTGACAGCCGACGACACAATCTAAAATAAATCTCACATTCTTGACAGCTTTGGATATGCGTAAGAAATGCTGGGTTTCTACGCTGAGGTCAAGAATACTTCACCTCAGAACATCTGCTACTTTTGTACAAAGGACAAGTAGAGTAACCCTTAAGAAAATTGCTACTGCCTTTGAGATATTGCAGATAATAACTCTACCATATTTTCTAAATGAATGAAAGGAACTGTCTGTTTGAGTGTCAGGCCCAGTTGTTCTAACCCTATGAAGATGCTGACAAACTATTGAGCTGTTTATCGTTTTTATATTTTGTACTATATCATCAATGTATTGCTAGCAAAAGATTTATTACTATATCATACAATTTTTGACATAAATCATGGAAAGTTCTCTGTTACTCTTCTCTTTGTACTGTAGGCTGATGCAACAACAGTTAAGCTCAGGGCACCAAAATATTTGGGAGCAACATAACGATGCATTATCAGACAACACCCTTATATATCTCAGCTGCTGTGACATATTTCTTTGGCTTTTTCTAGATTTCATTAGCACAAGTTTCAGGATTTAGACGTGTGGTTAAGAAGCCCGCTATGCAACTAGTGGTATCAGTTTCAATCGCAGTGTGTAGAATATTGAGCAAATGTCTTCTAATTGACAGTCTCTGGTTGACCAACGTCTTGTGAATAAATTTGGTATTTGGAAACCCGTTACACACACACACACACACACACACACACACACACACACACATATATATATAATAAAATGTAACAGCAAAAGGTTGAGTACTGTACAGAGACACGTATCCATAACGTAGTTCTGTGGTAGATGCAGTGTGAAACAGA
>NC_068999.1:44184285-44187753 GCF_001194135.2 Octopus bimaculoides
AGTACTCTACAGAGACACGTATCCATAACGTAGTTCTGTGGTAGATGCAGTGTGAAACAGAATGTGACAAGGCTGACCCCTTTGAATTACAGGTACATCTCATTTTTGCCAACTGAATGGACAGAAGCAACGTGAAATAAAGTGTCGTACTCAAGGACGCAAAGCGGCGCCAGGAAACGAACTCATGAACCTACGATCGCAAACCGAATACCCCCAGCCACTGAACCACGTGCCTTCACAACTACTGAAGTATATACGTACTTCATGAAGAAATTCATGAAGGAAATCCCCGCCTAAAATAGTACAGTTGTTTTGCGAACCTTTTATAATTGTTCCAGAAAAAAAAATAGAAAACAAATTATTTTCCATGTTTTCGGAATTATTGGTCTAAAACATTTCATTTGCTACCGGCGTTTACAAACAATGAATCCTTTATTTCTGGCAGCTATTATAGAAAATGGAAGCAGCCAAGAATCAGCAGTTGTCGTTCTCATCGAACAAGGAGGCTACGATGTCTGGCATACAAGAAACTATATTTAGAGCACGCTGGTCGTTAATATCTTCCGACCTGCCACTCATGCAGTCGGCCAGAACTTCCGTTAGATTCGTTCACTGATTTCTCACAAAACTATATCTCTGTTAGCGAATGTCTACGTAAACCATTCAGGTGATTTTAATGTCCATCAGAATTCATTGAAGTGCTTCTAATATTCACTATTTTATCGCAACATTATTTCAATGTCACGCCGTTATCTTTGGAATACAGTCTTCGGAATTCAGGAAACGATGCTAAGGCGTTGTCGACGTTTTATACTGCAGCAACATCGCTAATTGTGAACTACACCCGGGCTACGGTCAACTACTCTTCCCTTCTATTATTTATCGTTAAGTACCAAATCAACTTATCAATATCTTTTATTTGACACCACTCCCACGTCAATCACACCTTAAATTATTCCCTAATATACATCGCGTTATCTTTCCTTTGCAGAACAAAAATTCTCCATCGTAAAAGACGTGTTCTCCAGTCATGGGGGTTGCGCCGGTAGAATTCGCAGCATGCGATCTGTACAGGGTACCTTAATTTTAAGTGGATTAACATTGTTCTTAATCTAGCAGATCTACAAATTTAAATCTAATGTGATGAGTTCATGTTTAATTAGTTCAGAGGTCGGCGGCTATTTAGCTGAGGCGGTCTTGTCTGTGTATTTATGATTGGATGATAACCAAATGAATAGCACAAAAAATATTGATTTTAGCACAAGGCCAGCAAATTCGGAAAAGTGGGTAAGTCGATTACATTGTCTCCAGTGTCTCACTGATACTTATTTTATCGACTTTGGAAAGCAAACTTGACCCCGGCCGAATTTGAACTAAGAACGGTCGAAATGCTGCTAAACATTTTATCAAGCGTGCTTAACGATTCTGCCAAACTCACCGGGTTAAACTCCCATCTAAATATATATAATTTTATTTTTAAAGAAACGAATTTTGCCGAAAGAAAAATACCAGATAATTATCGAAGAACGAAAATCAAATTGCTTATAGTTTATTTCAATAAGGTTTAGTTTTGTAGCTTCTAAAATTATACAAGCAGCAAGCTCGTAGATTAGTTAGAGCATAGAGTAAAATACAGTGCGAACTTCGTTATTGCCGTCTGCAATTTGAGTTCAAATTACGCGGGCGTCATTTTTGCCTTTCGTTCTTCGACGGTGGTCTGGGTATCTTTGATTTAAGGTTATCTCGTTTTCTTCATTCAGTCTGGGATCACGGGTAGTGCCTTGCCCTTTTGACGAAATGATTAAAGAGCGAAGAATCTTTAAGACATAGAAAAACGAATACGATGCATTGCAAGTAGAATACAAACGGTAAATTTAATAAAATTTAAGAAGAAAATTGTTTTAATGCATGCAATCAAGAAACCAATGAGAAAGCTGATACAGTTTGTTACTTCATAGCTTTCCTATATTCGCTTTCAGACATGTTGATGCCAAAAGCTGGACATTAACCAGATAAGAATCAATCAATTTTGTTCTCAAATGATTCTTAAGCTTCTTCGCTTTTGAAAATAATTACTCCCAGAGATAAATGTTGCCAGGATGTCAACCTTTTTTCCTTTTTTTGCGTGGATAGCTGTAGTTTGGATACTTCGCACTTGAATGAATATAATTTCTAAACAAGTCAAACACTGACACGTTTTCAGAATGAAACTTCGATCTCAGTATAGCGTCATACTGCAAACCAATCAATGGTATTGGTTAATTTGCTGATACGGAATTTGCTTTCACATCAAAAGGTGTAGAAAACATTCTTTACTTGCAGACATAAATCATTAAAACAAGATGGAAACAAGTTCCATAATTATTGAATAATATTCACAAAAATGACCGAATCCTCTGCTTTACTGGATTTCAAAAGTGAGTAAAGTTGTCCAATTACCTTTTTAAAGATGGCTTTACCAAAATAGGAATTTTCCTTCAAGTATCAAAGCTTTTATTAAGCATCTTAAATATCAGCCGGTTTCCCTTTATATTATTATTTCGAACGCGCTGGCAGAATCGTTAGCACGCCGAACGAAATGTTTAGCGGTATTTCATCTGCTGCTGCATTCTGAGTTCAAATTCCGCTGAGGTCGGCTTTGCCTTTCATCCTTTCGTGATCGATAAATTACGTACCCGTGAAACACTGGGGTCGATGCAATTGACTATCTCCCTCCCCCGAATTTCAGGCCTTGTATCTTTAGCAGAAAGGATTATTATTTCAAACTATTTAAATGAGGTGTAAATTCACCATGAAATGGCAGGTTCGCAAGCCAATCAGTATCACGGAAACGTGAAGCAGCCGTATTTCTGCTTTCAAGAAATATTAGCACGTCTCTCCTTGCGTTTCCTTTCTCTCTTTCTTTCTTTCTTTCTTCCTTTCTTTCTTTCTTTCTTTCTTTCTTTCTGTCTTTGGTGGGTGGGGGTAAGGGAGTGGCAACGCAAAAATTTCTAGAATCGATTACCTGTTGATTCAACGTACTTCGAAGAAATAATTCAGATTCTCATAGCTTGCTTCCATCTCCAGCAAAGTCTGCTGTAATTGGTGACGATGTAATCTGTGAACTGAACGAAGGCTGCGAGTCAACAGAATCGGTTGCACGCCTGGCAAAATGCTTAGCGCCTTTACGTTCTGAGTTCAAATTCCGCCGAGTTCAACTTTGCTTTCATTCTTCAGAGATCCATAAAATAAGTGCCGATAGAACACTGGCGTCGATGTAGTCAGCTTACACACTCCCGCTAGATTGCTGGCTTTGTGCCTATATTTTAAGTCAATCTATGAGCTGTAAGAAGAAGAAGAAGAAGAAGAAGAAGAAGAAGAATATTGTTTTCTTATATTGTCGGAGTGACAGATTTTGAGCTTAGATCATGGATTTAATCAACCCCTGTATTCAATTCATTTGCCTTGGAAAGAGCATGGGATCTGGTA
>NC_068999.1:44188005-44188874 GCF_001194135.2 Octopus bimaculoides
CTTCAATCTCCTCCTCTTTATCTCTGTCTGTTTCACTTACCCTTTCTCTCTTCTTTTTTTCTCTCTGTCTCTCTCTCACCCTCTCTCTTGCTGTAGGTAGTGCACGAGGATCGCATTGATAGAAATAATAATAACAATAATAATAATAATAATAATAATAATACTAATAATAATAATAATAATAATAATAATAGTAACGATGACATCAAGAACAAGAACAACAACTGTAGCAACAACAACATCATCAACAACAATGAAAAGACAACAATAACGAGATCGAAAATAGCAGCAACAACAACAATAATGATAAATAAATGTACAAAACCACTAAAGTGTGTGGTTGAGAAAGAATACAAATAATGGTGGATAAATCAAAAAAATTAAGAAGTAAAAACGCTGCCATCGAGTATTATTATGATGGGGGCAAGAGTAGCAAGAAGAAGAAGAATATAAGAGGTGAAATATGTGTGTGGAAAGGAAACCCAAAAGAGTGAGATTGAGTGAATAAAGTTGATGAAGGTTTGGAAGATATTGAAGGAGAGTGATGCGAGAGAAAGGGGCTTTTTACATGTTTGGGAGCGAATGGAGAGAACAAACCAAGCAAAGAACCGGCCAGCCAGCCAACCAGCCAGCCAGCCAGCCAGCAAGTGAGCGAGCGGCACGTGACTCAAAAACGCATTGTAAAAAGCCTCGTTGTTCGCAACGTTCTCTTGTATTGATTTCTATAATTTCTTCCCTTCCTTCGCAAATTCCACCCCGTCCCCCACTCCCCGCACCCCACCCACCACCAACATTCTCCGACAAATTAGGGGCTAGAGGGGAGAATTCGGTTTACGAAGGAGTGATGGTGGTGGTGTTGGTGGTGTTGT
>NC_068999.1:44189530-44190409 GCF_001194135.2 Octopus bimaculoides
TATATATATATGATTATTATTATATATATGTACATATAGGTATATATATCTGTCTGTATGTATTTATGTACATATGTATGTATGTATGTATGTATAGATAGATAGATAGATAGATAGATAGATAGATAGATAGATAGATAAGAGAATAGAAATATGCAGAAATATATAGAAGTTAGAAATACACACATACACACACAACACACACATACACACACAACACACACAGCACATACACAAACTATCGTTATTATTATTCTAACCAAAACCAATGGACGACGTGGTTATATAGGAACCTGGCTTCATAATTGCCCTACACTGGAATAATAGTTAAAATTGCATCATTGATAACGCAATATATCAATCATAAAAACATTTTCTTTCTGCTTCAGCGATATCTTCTAAAACTATTCAGGCAGGGTTTACACAATTCAAAGCATGTTCGCAGCTTATGGGAGTTCTCTTGATTTTCGCATACGTAATGTCCAATGTTACTGTAAGGTTTTGCATTATATGGTGACCTTCTCCAGGAATCTGAAAGTATAAAGTTTGTGTGTAAGAAGAAGGCTTTTAGCTGGCTTTTGTCTGAGTAACGAGAACTTCTCTCAGCACAAAGACACACACACACACACACACACACACACACACACACTCATACATGTATACATACATACATATATACCCAAACATTCATACATGCATGCGCATGTGCGTGTGTGTATGTACGTGTGTCTATGTATGTATGTATGTATGTATGTATGTATGTATGTATATATATATATACACGGGTACATATGATATAGGAGACTATATTTATGTACATATATACATACATATACGAATACATACATATATATATATATATATATATATATATATATA
>NC_068999.1:44191023-44195014 GCF_001194135.2 Octopus bimaculoides
TATATATATATATATATATATATATATATATATATATATATGTATGTGTTATGTATGTACGTAAGTATGTATGTATGCATAGTTCTAAAGGAAGAGGGCATTTACGTTTCGTTTGAATGTACTACACTAACTCTTAATTATATACGTGACCTTGTTGTGATCGATAGATGGATCGATCGCAAGTGAATTTGATCATCGATCATATAATTTACTCTACTAAATAATGTAAAGTAATCCACACGACTTCCTATTGAAGCATATATATTTTTACCACCATTTATCAAATAATCAATGCCGGTAAAAAGAGACACAGCAATCGCACTTGGACTCCATTTTGCTTTCTCCTTTAGAATAATCGTGCTTCGAGATTATATGATTTTTAATGTAGCAATGTCTTCAAAAATAAAAAAATGCTAGTTGTTTCAATTCATGAAATGCGTTTTCCTTATAATCATCAAATTTCAAAACTTGTTTCAACTTTGGTGTTTCGTATTGTCACTCGGATTAGATATGTTAGGTTCCCTTTGAAGACAATTAAAGCATGACTATTATTATTTCTTCGAACTTTCTGTCCGGTTTCCAATATCTATCTATCTATCTATCTATCTATCTATCTATCTATCTATCTATCTATCTATCTATCTCACACATTCGTGTGTGTATATATATATATATATATATATATATATATATACATATACATAAACACACATATGTGGTATTGAATAGCTTCTGACAATAAAAATCTTTCTTGAAATATTTATTTTCCTTGCTCAGGTGCAATGACTGCACATTCGAACTGCACCAATGAACAATGCACCTCAAAAGAGAACTCGGCTCTTATGTAATTTGCGAAAAATAAAAGAAAGCGTTCCTTTTACTTCAGATTGTAGATATACACTATTTGGGTGTTTGTGTCTCGTCTATGGCGTTCGTTTTACCCCTCCGTCCTAATCCGGTTTTTAGTTAGAAATCAAATATTTATCTCGTCCTTTACTTGAGACTTTTACGGTACTTTTATAGCACTGAAATTGTGTTATTAAATGCACCATATTGGAGTGTGTTATATAGGTGCAACGCCGCCATGGTTCGGAACACAAACGATCAAAGACTTTTCAAACGTGACAATATGGACTATTTTGCTTGTAGGCAGTGGGTACCTTAAATTTTATTGTGTAATAGGGGGGTTTTGGCTTTTATTTCTTACAGTCTGTATGGAGGCAGAATGGTGAGCTTGTGCACACCGGAGAGGAATACAACGTACAACATTGATAGGATATATCCTATCAATACTGAAAATCGTTGATGGAAGTGTATTATTATAGTTACTGTTGTTGTTACTGCTACTACAACTACTACTACTATTAAATCATCATCATCATCGTCGTCGTCGTCGTCGTCATCATCATCTTCATATCGACGTAATCAACCTGCTACGACGTAATCAACCTGATATTTTCGTCGCTTTGAAAGCGCGACCTGTTCACTGACAAAAGATGCAGCACGGAATTTTGTCAGTGAACAGGTCGCTGTCTCAAAGTAACGAATATATTTTGGCAAATTAAATTTCAATGTTGAAGTGAATCTAACGGTTTTTGTGTGTTTCTTAAATGGCTTATAAACACCTTTCACGCTGCAATTGTTCATATATATATATATATACTTTTGTTATTTACACCACCTGTCCTCGTCTGTTGTTATTATTTGTATATTCTCCCATATATATATATATATAGACACGGTGATAGATTGATAGATAGCTAAGCACATAAAGTGACATCCAAATTACATTGATGACCATTATAAATATTCCTAATATATGAAGTCGTTTTTCCTTTCACAGTACAGGCACCCTCACCAGTAAATGTTGTTTTAAAATAATCTTATTTTAAGAAACGCACCCACACCATACAACATAGACACAGACAGAAAGACAGACACACACACACACACACACAGACACGCGCGCGCGCATACAAATTCACTGACACAGAAGACAGAGGAGCATATCGATACGGAATCGTAATATAGACGCATAACACAAACGTAACGCGATTTATGTGGTACCGCTTCCGTTAGGTGTTTCGGCCATTATTGCGTTTGGTTACGGCTTCATCTAGGATCGAGAAATTAACTACGAAACAAAAGTTTTGGGGTTGGTTGGTCAATACGTCAAAATCTGTCTCCACCCGTGTCTGAATTATGCAAACGAATATAAAACATGTCATCGATTCCTTACGTTGATATAATTCAATTTGGACAGGTTATATAACTGAAATCTATCAGCCAGCTTTTCGACTCAGTTGAGATGAAAACATCCATTGAATTTCATTTAAAATTCTAGTGAGAAACGTTAACACAAGATGGTATGTCTGCTAGTATTGTAATTTATTCAGAAAGAGAAGTTGTGACGTTTACTTATACCCTAATGTCACAAGTGACAGTTCTGAAAGCAAATTAGCTATTAAATAAGAACAGTAATGGCGGCGTCTATTACAACAATGATGGCGTGTAATTCATTAATGGCGGCGTGTTTTTAAGTAAGTGCGTCGTGTCATTCAGTAAAGGCGTCGTGTATTTCAGCGTGTTGGCAGCTTACCACATACACATACATACATTCTTTTGATTGAAACAGACGACCAATTTATTGAAAACAAAATGATTATACTATTTCTTGTTGACATATCAAAACAATTGTTTCATGTAATGTCACATTAAAACGAGAAGCGGAGAAATACAACGATTTAGCTATCAGATTAGACTTGGTAAAGCATTTAAAAACGAGGCTTAGTTGATAATAGTAAGTTTCAGCTAATTTGAATAGACAAAATGAATACGTAAAGATATAAGTAACTAAATAAATAAAATGGGTGGGATCAGAGCTGTTGGGTTAAGAAGACTGCTTTGCAGGCATGTGGTTCGGGTTCGGTCGCAATGTGCGGTATCTTCAGCCTCAGAGCAACGGATGCACTGTGAACGAACATGAATTTGGTAGATAGAAACAGTGTGGACGCCCGTTAAAGCAGAACAAGTAAACACAGAGAAGGGACCCATCATCAGTTATCAGCTGTGTATCTACTCTCCTCTTCTTTCTCTCTCTCGCTGCTCACACGTGAGTATTGTACATCTTTCTTTTTCCTCACGTGACCATCTTTCTTTTCATGCACGGACGTTCAAAAGACTTGACGTTTTATTGCTCTCTCTTCCATCTTTTCTCTTTTCAAAGAAAATATTTCTCCCAGCTTTCACTATTTTTCTCTCGTTCTAGTCTAACGATCCTCCATGTTTGCTTCCGTTGAGTTTCCTTTTATATCACCGCTGTCCTGTTTTGTTCCCAAAAATCCTTAAATTTTATTTTAGAATTTATGGGAGCAACTGTCATCATCATCATCATCATCGTCGTCGTAATTATGGTTTACAACCAGCCTCACCGCTCCATTTGGTCTGTTGACGTCGTGGTCTTTATTCATTTCTCTTCCTTGTCGCCTTCTTGAATGCCATCGTCATTATGAACAACAGAAGCGACAACAACAACAAGAACAACAAATGTGATAATAACAACAACAGTTGACAGTATACCATTAATACCGCCGCCTTCGCCATCACCACCACAATAACCGCCACCATCACAAACACTACCACCATCACCACAATCACCACTAACATTACCATCACCACTACAGCCACCACTAACACCACCACCACCACAATCACCACCACCACCACCACCACCACCACAACCACCACTAACACCACCACTACCACCACTACCACCACTACCACAGCCATCACAAACACCACCACTAACACCACCACCACCACTACCACAGCCATCACAAACACCAGCACTAACACCAATAACATCCCCAACACCACAACCACCACCACAACCACCACTAACACCACCACCACTACCACCACAACTACCACCAACATCACCACCACCACCACCACCACCTCAACCACAACCACCACCACCACCACCTCAACC
>NC_068999.1:44196052-44197831 GCF_001194135.2 Octopus bimaculoides
GGTGGTGGTGGTGGTGGTGGTGGTGGAGGTGTGGATGGAGGTGGGGATGGAGGTGGGGATGGATGTGGGGATGGAGGTGATGGTGGTCGAAGTGATGATGGAGGTGGTGGTAGAGGTGTTGGTGGTGGTGATGTTGATGATGGTGACTGTGGTGGTGTTCGTAGTGGTGGTGGTGTTAGTGGTGGTGGTGGTGGTATTATTGCTGCGGCCGTTGTTGAAGCTGTTCTTGCTGCGTTTCTTGCAGTTTTGATGCTGTTGCTCTGACAAGAGATGTTGTTTCTGATGTTGTTGTTGTTGTTGATGATGATGGTGGTGGTGCATGTGGTGCATGTGGTGCTGATGCTGGTGGGGAGCTTATAACGATGTTGTTGTTATTGTTTTTGTTGTTATTCATGTTGATGTTGTTGTTGCCACGATTCTTGATATTATTGCTATAACTTCTTCTGAAGTGAAGGTGCGTGGCCTAGTGGTTCGGAGAGCTGCACTCACGATCGATCGCCAGATCGTGGTTTCAATCCGTGGACCAGGAGCGCGTTGTACGCTTGAGCAAGACACTTCATTTCACATCGCACCTATTCAGCCCGCATCGATTTGATAGAAGTCACTAAATCTAAAATTCACATATTTGATCTCTATAAGCTAATCATTTGTGGAGGATGACCACCACCATCGTGATGGTGATGGTGGTGGTAGTGGTGGTGGTGGTGATTGTGGTGATGGTGGTGGTGGTGGTGGTGGTGGTGTGGTGGTGGTATTGTTACTAGCGTTGGTGGTATATTAACACTTCCTGATGTTGTTGTTATTGTTACAATACTTATTATTGTTGGAGTTTATATTGTTGTAACTTTGTTGCTTCACCGCAGGTTAGCCCCGGTCAAGAACATCGATAACTATAGAGTCCTTTCCGACGTGACCGTCTCGTTTTTTGTTCCTGCCTTTGTTGCATCTTGTGTATCTTATATTACGTCTGTCCGTTTGTCGTTCTCGTTTTAAAGACAGTTTGATGTAATATGAGGGACACTAATTGTCTGCTATTTCCGTAGGTATTGTGTCATGGTTATATTTCGTTGTTGATGTACCTGGTGGGCGTCATGGTGTTTAATGTGAGTGATACGGTGATCAATGGAGGGGGGGGGAGAAAGAGAGAGAGACAGAGACAAAGAGGGGGATGGAAAGAGAGAGAGGAGCGGTGAGAGAGGGAGAGATGAAAAGAGAGAGAGAGAGAGAGAGAGAGAGAGAGAATGAAAGACGACGACGCCGACGATGATAATAATGATGACCACGACCACAATTGCGGCGGCGTTGAGAACGACAAAGATGTTGATGTTGATGATGATGATGATGATGATGATGATGATGATGATAGTGATGGTGGTGGCGGTGGTTTTCATGATGATGTTAATGATGATGAGGACGACGACGACGACGACGACAAACACCGCGACAGCGATGATGACAGCGGTGATAAAGACGCCGACGGAGAGGAGGAAGAGGAGGAGAAGGAGGAGAGGAGGAGGGGGGGGGAGAAATTAATCCAGAATGGTAATTCTCATATTTGCTTAGATGTTAAACGCTTGCTGATGTGACGTCGTTGACGATAACAGACGGAGAGATTAGAAACTCGCAAAAATGACGTCACCGATGTTTGCTGTCACGTGGTCGATGACATTACGAACTGCAGCACTGGTTGTCATGACAACTGGAATGGTAGCAATGCTAATGGCAATTGAGAATGTCAATAAGTTGTGGATTGACAGAATCATTAGAATATCGGGGGGG
>NC_068999.1:44197867-44199048 GCF_001194135.2 Octopus bimaculoides
GGGGGGGGGGGGGAAATGCTTTATGCTATCTATCTATTTCGGTTCTTTACATGGTGAGTTCAATCCTCACCCAGGTCAGTGTTGCTTTTTATCTCCTTGGGGTGTCAATAAAATAAAGTACCAGTCAAAAGCATTGTGCAATTTCATCGATTGACCCTCTCGTTGGATGTGTACCTAAATTAGATACAATTACCAATTAACGTGTCTTGCGTCCTGCAGTCTTTATGGCTACTTCATTTCTTTCAGCCATTAGACAGCAGCCATGCTGGAATTTTAGTCGATTTAATCGAGCCGGGTATTTATTTTTGAAGTCTGGTACTTATTCTATCGGACACTTTTTGCCGAATCGCTAACTTTCGGCGATGCAAATGCAAACGCAGCAACACCGGTTGTCACGCGGTGGTGGGGGGACAAACACAGACAGAAACAAACAACAAAAATATCGATACACACTCACACGTACACACACAGAAATATATATATATACGACGGGCTTCTTTTAGTTTCCGTCTACCAAATTTACGCACAGGACATTCGTCTGCCCGAGGCTATAGTAGAAGATACTTGCCCACGGGTTCACGCAGTGGGAATGAACCCCGAACAATGCGGTTGGGAAGCAAGTTTCTTACCATACTACTACTATTACACCTGTGCCTATAAAAAACATGGAAAGCTACACGAATGTGTGTGCCGTCCATGTGTAGGGAATAAGATATTTAATAAAATGTCTCCTGGATTAGCGTAGATTTCGTGTTTATTAACAACAACAACAGTAGCAGCTACAACAACAACAAAGTTTAAAATGAAGGACTTAGGGAGATGAATTGGACACTAGCAATCGCATTAGCAAAGCATTCCCATCAGTCAAACCCGTTCAACATCAATCGACATCATCACCATCAATCATCACCATAGACGTTTCTTCTATCACATCAACTGCTACAACCAACGCCCACGCTGGCGCCAATACCACTACCCTTACCATCACCACCACCACCACCATCGCCAGCACCATCACAACCACCACGACCACGACAACCACATAACTGTATCCAAAATGGCTGCCATCTTCACAACAGCGAGTTTCATTAAATGTCGATTGGACTCTCATCAGTCCTTCTTTCATCCTCCCTTCCCTCTTTTCCTCGTCTTTCTCTATTACACTCATACTTCTCCTCATG
>NC_068999.1:44199381-44200039 GCF_001194135.2 Octopus bimaculoides
ACACACACACACACACACACACACACACACACACACATATATATATATATATATATATCAATACCTACGCATCGCAATATTTCGACCCCTCACTCCCTGCTGTTTCCCTCTTTACTGAGTTCCCACATTTTCTCCCCCTCTTCCATTCATTCCACACACTTCATAGTTCTTCCTCGACCCTACACTCCCTGGGTCCTCAAGTCTTCCACCCACTCTCTGTTGTGACGTCACAGTATATTGTGTTTACACCAGTTGAGAACGTACAAGTTTGATGGTTGCGCCTAACATTTTACGGCAAATGTTACATGAATTAACAATGAGCTACTCATTAGTGACGGATGAAAATTAACAAATGTCACTCGGCTTCAACTGGCATTTCTAACGTACAACAAGACTCACAACGCCGCCACCGCCATCAACACATCAACGTCAATACAACTACCGCTAGCGCTAACACCGTCAGTGCAACTACAACCACAACAACAACAACAACAACAACAACAACAGCAACAGCAATAGCACCAACGTCACCACTGTTACCGCACACACGACCACCGCCACCACCACCGTCACCACCACAAGTATCATAAGCAGCAGCACCAGCATCATTATCATCATCGTCGTCATCATCATCATCATCATCATCACCATCATCATC
>NC_068999.1:44200992-44202936 GCF_001194135.2 Octopus bimaculoides
ATCGCTAACCACTACACACATTTTTGTTCTCTCCTGTTTTTTTCTCTCTTTGTTTCTTTCTGTGTTCCTTTCTGTGGAAGAGCGTAGGCTCGAAACGTTAAAGACTTCTTCAATTCTCGACCGTTATAATAATACATCTATTTGTTTTCTACACCACCTGTTTTCGTCTGTTGTTTATTTTGTTTTTCTTTTTTTTTTTTTTGTGAATTCTCCCTATGACAGCCTTCTTTCAGTTTCCGTCTACGAAACATCCTTTCAATCCGGCAAAAGCGATAATCTGTCTGGAAGGGCCCTGCCTCTACGGATTCGAAAATTTTTTACTCTATCTGTACTCGTTTCTATGTAGCGCGTATACATTAGTTTAGGTGAAAACATCTTATCTAAGACTGTTGTAGTTAAAAATTTATAGGTTTCTGTATCAACTTGTTTTATGTGTTCCTTATCAGGTAATTATGTCCCATTAACTTTCACAGTTTAACCTTTTTTCTTAAACACCTCTTACATCTCAATGATGTTCACATTCTTCCCAATATCCACCAGTGTATATATGTATGTATGTATACATATATATTACAGTTCCGCTATAGGAAGTAACAACAAGAAAAAAATGTACTCCAACCAAAGTACTGAGAGATAAATATCATTTATTTAATATACGCAATTTACAATTGACCGCTACTGATATTTTCGTTCTTTAGAGAGACAATAAATTGGCGCATTTATATAATATTTCGTGTATCTCCGACCAATCTTTCGGGCTCGGTGCATATCGGTAGATGTATTCAAAAACCAAGACGCTTACGAGCGGGTGTTGAAAAGTTCCTGGCTTAGGGTTAAAAAAAATACAGCAGTTAACTATGATTTTATTCAATATATTCTCCTCGGAGATTCACACACTATTGCAACGGCCCTTCAATTTTGCCAAGCCCTGTGAAAAAAAACTCAGACGGTTGGGTCTCCAACCAGGCCTTTCTTGATGACCTTAACGCCAGGAACTTTTCAGCGCTCCCTCGTATGTTTGAACGTATAAAAAACAACCATATAGACGTGTTGCAAAGACTCATTCACCGACTGGATTCGTTCACTCACTCTCTTTCTCTCTCTCTCTCACGCGCAACCACGTGAAGTTTCGTCTAACTGCTAATTCTTTCTTCAGAACTAGAACGCCCACTTTTTCTCTGAACTAACAAGCTGCATACCGTTAGCACCAAACCCATCATCGCGCCTCTTCGCATCATTTCTAATTAGTCTTCACTTTTCTATCCACCATTTCAACATTCTCGAATTCCTTCTCGTTCCAGTTTTTTTATTATTTTTATTCTTTGTCATCATTATTTTTTTTTTCTTCTATAAGCGTTAAGAAGTTAAACTGCAAAGCTACAACACCAATATTACTTATCTGGGAATGCCTCCAAAGGTGAGCGGCACTGACCCCGCTTCTTGTGATTAATTAGTTTCATCTCGATATCTTAGCAAAATCTTTAATAAATTCATGTTCTGTTGATCGTTATTGTTTGCGAACAGCTCTAAGTCTATAAAGACGAGATGATTTTCTTTTATTCTACCTTTAATAATATATCCATCACTTATCATTCTAAGTAGCCGCATTAAAAGAATCTTTATATCACAAAATACAAAGGAAATACACGATCTCACCCTGAAGGATTCGACTATTGATCTTAATACTTCTTCCCTCTACGTCAGAATAGCTTAATTCGCTTTTCCATTAACTCATACACTTTGTAATTAACTCTCTTGTAAAGGAACATGGTATTATGTCATAGGTCTTTATTATAATCCAGGCTATTGCGAAATATAAATCTCGCATCCTACAAAGTATCAATGATTGGTCGTTGTTGCTAACTTTGCAAATCTTCTAACTAATGTTTTTGCTTTCTCACGTTAACGTTTCGTCGTGATCTGCACAACTATATATATATATAT
>NC_068999.1:44203110-44204794 GCF_001194135.2 Octopus bimaculoides
ATATCTGTGTGTATGTGTATAAATATATATATATATATGTATGTGTATTCTCGCAAAACAATGACTTTTGTTTTGTATTTGATTCTGCAAATACCTTTATCAAGTTGAATCATTAAAGATGTGGGAAAAGTACTTTGAGGTGTCGTTCCGAACCACTGTGTGAGGGTTCATATTCCGCTCTGGTGAGTTTGAATCTTTCGTGTTTTCGGGGTCGATAAAAGAAAACGCCAGTCGATGCTTTCGATTCGATCCCGCTTCACAAAATGTTTAACCGTGTATCTAAATCAGAATCCAATATTACTGTTGCTGAAAAGGTGGTGAGTTGCCAGAATCATTTGAAGGCCGGGCAAAATGTTTAGCGGAATTTCGTCCCGTCTTTACGTTCCGAGTTCAAATTCCGCCGTGGTCGACGTTATCTATCATCCTCTCGAAAATAAGCGTCTTTGTATTTTTGGTTTTTCTGAGACTGCAACTTTTGTTACCCTGTCTTTACAGCTTGTTCTGCACAAGCTGTGAAATCTGCGAAACTATCATTTATTACTATTATTATTATTATTATTATTATTATCATCATCATCATCATCATCATCATAGATGTTGTTGTTCCAGTTTGTTGTTGCAAAAATAATAATTGAAATGGAAATGGAAAATAGTGAAGAACAGGAATAGCATCAACAGAAATTTTAAGAATATCACGAAGAAGACAATCTTCCTCCTCCTCATCATCATCATCATCACCATCATCACAATCATCATCACCATCACCATCACCATCATCACCATCATCACCATCATCATCATCATTCATCAAATATAGCGAAAACTATGTACCGGGGGTCGATTCGTTCGACTAAAACTCTCCAAGCCGTTGCCCCAGCATCGCCTGGGAGTAATGACTTGAACACGTAAAACGAACAAACAAACAAACAAAAAAATGGACAAATACATAACAAGCAAAGACGAAAACAACAACAACAACAACAACAACAACAATCACATCTGAAATTGAGAAGAATAAACATAAATGTTGGAATTGCTTTAAGAAAAAGAATTTTATCGTCAATAAACGAATTGTTGTTAAGTCTAAAGCTGGGGAAGAGAATGTCTGCCATATTATTTCCGCTATGAGTGATATCTACTGAGAGAGTCACGTCATCGTTCTAGCTTCTGTCTCATCACTATCTGTCGCCATTTAAAATATATTCTGCACTATCATTAAGTACAATAATAATAATAATAATAACAATAATAATAATAAAAATAACAATAATAATAATAATAACAGTAATAATAATAATAACAATAATAATAATATTTTCTTCTTATTAATAACATTGTTATTATTTCTTGTTGTTCTTCTTCATCTATTTTTCTTCATCTCCTTCTTCCTCGTTTTCCCCTTCTATTTCTTTTCTTTCTCTTTCTGCATTTTGTTGTTAGTGTTGTTGTTGTTCTTCTTCTTTTTCTATTTCATCCTCTTCTTCCATTATTTCTCCTACCACTTCCTTTATCTCTCTTTCTTCATCTTGTTGTTATTGTTGTTGTTCTTCTTCTTCTTCCCCTCTTCCTTCTTCTTCTACTTCTTCCCCTCTTCCTTCTTCTTCTTCTTCTTCTTCTTCTTCTTCTTCTTCTTCTTCTTCTTCTTCCCCTCTTCCTTCTTCTTCTTCTTCTTCTTCTTCTTCTT
>NC_068999.1:44206892-44208894 GCF_001194135.2 Octopus bimaculoides
ACGTATACACACAGTCAAGCACGCACATACACACACACAAACACACACACACATATATACGTATACGCGCATATGTGGTGACTCTAATCTTTAATTATCTTTATCACTTAAATCTCAAACTGCTATTTTACTTGAAAAGGATGTTTGAATACGTTATATTCTTTGTAAAAAAAAAAAACATACAGAAGAAAAGAGAAAATACGAGTCTTTTTTTCTCTTCCGTCTCCAAAACACCTGGCTGTAGAAAGAAAAAAAACAAAGAATTTCTCAATACAAAAGAGATAACCATTTATTTCCTCCAGTGGAAGAGTTCTTGCTCTATCTTCTCTCTCTGGAGTAACATCAATTTAGAACAATCCTGCGGGTCACTAAGAATTTACTATCTTCATAGATCGTACCCACGAACCAATTTGCTTGAAAAATGAAACCCGCATCAGTTCTGCTGAAGATATTATCTTATTCGGAGCAAAAGAAACTACTACTTTTGTTTCATCAACACTTAATCGCTGCTTTTTAGGCTTCCTCTATATATTTTTCTCTCTTATTATATGATAGAGTTAGAGTGACATTGATTAAACAAGTGAATATTTGAAATAGAATGCATTATAAATCTATTAGGAGTTTTCAAAAACTTTCTCACGTCTTTCCACTATCATAGGAATGCGGTTGTAATGTTACGTTTCCTAAACAACTTCCATATATATATGTATGTGTGTATGTGTGTCTGCGTGCGTGTGTGTGTGTATGTGGCTGTGTGTAGACGCAAATAGATTGAGGATATAATCATTAGAATGATTATACCAGTGGCTGATGTATAAGAAACACCATAACGTTAAAATTAATATGTAAGTATATAATTAAAAATATATAATTATAATTAAAGGCGCTGGAGGGACAACGCCAATACACTAGAATTACATGACAAATGTCTACAAACAACTCTAAATTTGTCCTCCTTAAATATATATACATATATTTTTTTTTCTTTAAATGTGTATAAATATACAATGGGCTTCATTCATTTTCTGCTACCAAATCCATTTATATAAGGCTTCGGTTGGACCGAAGCTATAGTAGAAGGAACTCGCTCAAGATGCCACGCAGTAGGACTGAACCCGGAATCACGTGGTGTGGAAGAAAGTTTCTTACGACGCAGTTGCACCCAATCATGTCTTACCAGTGACATTCTGTCTGATACCATCAACATTTAGCCTGCTAACCACAATCAATATAATAAAAGACATCAATTAGAATCTGCTATTAATTGAAATCGTGTTGTAGAGTTGCCGCTCGTTGATTATATTGCAAATAAGGAAAAGAAAATATCTCCAAATATAAGCCGCAGATATGGGCAATGAGAGACGAACTCTGTATAAAGTTGATAATAATATATGAGGTCCTGGAGAGAGAAAAGCAACCAGTCGTAAAGTTAGAATGTAATATTCGTAGTAAAGATGAAACCTTTTGCTGCAGTAGAAAGCATTATGGACAAATAGAATATATGAAGAGAGTAAATTTAATATTGAAGTAGTTTAATATATGTATATATGTGTATATATGTGTGTGTGCGTAAGTGTAAGTGCATGTGTGTATGTGTGTGTGTGTGTGTGTGTGTATGTATGTATAAATTGATAGATAGATAAATGGATAGGAAACTAGAGATACGGAAATATATGACAATCAATATGATTCCACATGCATAAAGACGTCTATTTACCTGTCTGTTTGTCTGTCTTTCTATCTATCTATATATATATATCTGTCTGTCTGTGTTTCTGCCTGTCTGTATGTGTGTATGTCTATTTGTGTCTGTCTGTGTGTCTGTCTGGCTATCTATCTATCTATCTATCTATCTATCTATCTATCTATTCATACACACACACACCGTTTTTCACACTCAAATATGTGTATATACGTATGCAAACAGGCAAATGTGCATATATGTGTATATATGTGTATAAATATGTATATATTTATGTATATATATAAATATGTATATATA
>NC_068999.1:44209117-44209798 GCF_001194135.2 Octopus bimaculoides
TATGTATACGGAGAGAGAGAGACAGATAGGAGTATATATATATATATATATAGATAGATAGATAGATAGATAGATAGATAGATAGATAGATAGATAGATAGATAGATAGATAGATAGGTGTATTCAACACGAAATCATATGCAAATAACGCTGACGAAAAAAAAAAAAGGCAAGAACATTTATTTTGAAAAGAAAATATGGTGTCTAGAAACCAAGCAATATATAAAGTCTTGGAGATCTTTCTTCTAAACATAATGCAGCAGACACTATTAAATAGCGTAAAAAATGGAAGTAAATCATATTTGCAAACATCATTGCCATTTGTCGAAATATAAACAACACAGGAATAGATGAGGGTAAACAGAGCGAAGAGAATACAAGCAGAAAACGTGTCACCACCTGAAATAAAAAATGAAGAAATATGGTTTGCATACAGCTTTGATATGTTGTGGATGGTATTGAAAAATAGAAAATAAGAAGGTGACAGGGGAAATTATAAGCTCGTAGGGGAACGGATGAAAGAGTTACAGAGGTAGATAGATAGATAGATAGATAGATAGATAGATAGATAGATAGATAGATAGATAGATAGATAGATAGATAGATAGATAGGTAGATGGATAGACAGACATACAGAGATAGCTAGAGAGAGATAGCTAGAGAGAGATAGCTACAGAGAGA
>NC_068999.1:44209808-44210459 GCF_001194135.2 Octopus bimaculoides
AGAGATAGCTAGAGAGAGATAGCTAGAGAGAGAGATATATATAGCTAGAGATAGAGAGGGGGGGAGAATGAGAAAGAGAGAGAGAGAGAGAGATGAGTGTAGAGATAGATTATGGGAGAGAGAATAGCGGAAGGTATATCAAGAATAAAAGAGAGTTCTAAGAGTATCAGAGATAATGAAAGGGGAAAGAAAACAGAAGGAGAGAGAGAGAGAGAAAGAGAGAAGTACACAGATAGAAAGAGAGACGTACACAGATAGAAAGAGAGAAGTACATAGATAGAAAGAGAGAATTACACAGATAGAAAGAGAGAGAGGGAGAGTATGCGAATAGGTAAGATATATGAAACAAGGATTAGGATGAGAACAAGAGAGACAGAATTAAGATGAAAGAGAGACAGTTTAGAAGAAGAGAGGAGAAAAATCTATGAGTAAAGTAAAAGTGAAAAAGGATAATGGAAGCGAATAAGGTTAAGAAAAACTAGGATTAAGGCGAGAAGAAGGAAAACGAAGGGAGAAGAAGAAAAAAATGGTGCATAAAATATGGAAGACAGAAAAATTAGAAAAAGAGAAAATGGCCGATAGGAGGAAAAGGGGAAAGAAAAAAGGTGATATGTGAGGAAAATGGTAAAGAAAGAATAAAAGAGGGGACAG
>NC_068999.1:44211361-44214031 GCF_001194135.2 Octopus bimaculoides
TGTGTGTGTGTGTGTGTGTGTGTGTGTGTGTGTGTGTGTGTGTGTGTGTGTGTGTGTGTGTGTGTGTGTGTGTGTTATTGCATTTATTGAGGACAGCATTCCGTTACTCTGCTTCATGTCCATATTCCAGTTTCCCTTGTGTACAACATCTTTGTCTATGGGCTTCCGACTTCTCAGATGTTTACTTTTAATATAGTTCCACAGCTTTACATTGCAATCCTAGAACTTTGTTTTGAAGGCGAATCTTATTCTGATCTCTTGTTTAATGGTGTAATTCTTGCTACTTTATAATGTGGACCAGATGACATTTTGAGATTTCCAACGCTTTGCTGTATCTAAAGTCTCGTCGTCCAAAACCAGGATTATTTCTAAAGTATTGTCTATAGAATTTACCCTTAAACGTTCCTGCATATTATTTTGAGGCAAACACAGAGATACGTACACACACACATACATATATATATATATATATACACACACATATATATGTATGTATGCATGTATGTATGTATGTATACAACGGATTTCTTCAGTTTCCGTCTACCAAATCCACTCACAAGATTTTGGTCAGTTCGAGACTACAGCAAAAAAATAAAAAGAAAAAAATGTTCACAAGGTGCCATGCACTGAAGCTGAACCCGGAACCATGTGGTTGGAAAACAAGCCTCTTACTGCACAGCCACGCTGCGCCTAAGTTAACAAATTAACTATTTCCCTTCCCTGAACTAAAGGCCTTTGTGAAAAATGTTAGACTATTTTCCTTCCTCACAACATGCAATATATTATTCTACAGCTTAAATTATTTGCCGAAGCAGTCCAACACCACTTTCCTCAGACGCTGCTGTTTTACTATCATGATTATAGTTTGTCATCTCGGTGTCGTCTGCGAGTAATTAACCTCTATAAATATTATAGATGATGGCTATACTAGATGTGTTTTTGCGACTGCAATTTATTGAGAAACAATCGCTTCTGACATCCATTAAAGTTGCACTACTTCACCAAGTGACGGAATTTAAAGCGTTATTTTATGGTCCACTCCAACGGCTATGAAATGATTTCAGTGTTATTTTATCTGAGAAAACAGTTTTATTTCTGCAAGCTCTCAAGCACTTTGTGCCAATTGCTGACTTGTCTATTGAAAATATCATTATCTAGCTACCGTCACAGCATGTCGACATCTCCATTTATTGTTTATTTGGAGTGGACAGGTAGGACCGTTTATATAGAATGTAAATGACTTTTTACGTATGTCCATCTGCATGCGGCATCTTCTTCGGTGAATATGTCAGAGGTTATGGCATAAACATGAAATGGAGTATTGGGGCAGCATAGAATTTGTAGCGTCTTCAGATTATCGTAAACGCTTTAAAGGAACTGTGGATATTGTGCGTTCTAGGCAAACTAGAAATTTCTAGACTATTAAATTTCTGACCCACTGGCGGTGTCTCTCATTTTTATGTACTGTGTGCACACGTAAACGTAAAAGCTAATATATATATACAAATGCACGCGATCACGTATATGCTTCTATTTAATAAATGCTAACACATTTATGAATACAATTCTGCGAAAGAATTTCCAATATATTTCAACAGAGTGGAGTAAGTGTGAATGCATATTTACGTATATATCTGCCTGTACTTGTGTGTGAATGATGCAGCTACATACATATATACATACATACAAATACGAATACGTACAAACATACGTAACTACATGCACGCATGCACGCATGCACATGCATGTACATATATGTGTATGTGCGAATGTATATACATATATGTGCGTGTATTGTTTTCTCTGAGTGTCTATTATTATTGTTGGTGGTGAACTTATAGAAAATAACTTTTACTGGTGGTTGCACTCAGTACATGAAGAAGAGTAAAATTAATTGGTGATGGTGAGTTACCTGGAACTTCACTTTCACATGAACAACTTGCTCAGTTTGTTGGAACATTTTTCAGGCGGAACGTCAAATGTGACGACCGGATATCAACGACAAGATATCGACGACCGGATATCAACGACTGGATGTCGACGTTCTGATATCATTTTGTTCTTTAAGGCAACAACGCTGGAGGTGTAGACATATTTATTACTATATATATTTAATATGAAAATAAAATTCCCCGATTTACTCTCACAACCGGCACCGAGATAAAAGAGTCAATATGTAATTTATACTCTTTGAAAACTCAAAACTGTTAAATTTTAATTTCAATTTCAATACATTACAAGAAGTCAAATTTTTTTTGCACGTGATTTAATTGATTTGTTCGTCAATAATAAAAAAAAATCTGGTCTGAAACAGATGTAGTGAAACTCAGCCCATTTATTTTATAAATATTGATTATAACGGAAAGGTACCGATTTTCAGTGCTCGCCTTCTCGGTATCTTTAATCTAATTGTGTTCAACATTTGTATCGAGTCCTGTAAGTTATCGCTTCTGGTTTATACATGCATACATACATACATACATACATACATACATACATACATACATATATACATATAGATACATTTCTTTTATTAGCCACACAGGGCTTAACGAAGATGGGACAAATACAATGTAGAGCTTTTCTTTTTGGGAGGAGGAAGAAAAAAAAAGGGGGGTCTATCAAAAGGGATCGTAGGAAGGGAAAGGTGGTAGTTCGATCAAAAGGGAT
>NC_068999.1:44216731-44217438 GCF_001194135.2 Octopus bimaculoides
ATATATATATATATATATATATATATACTTGTGTGTGCCTATGAGTTTGCGTGCACGTATGAACGTATGTATGTATGGTATGCGTGTGTATACAGTTTTTCCGCATGTGTGTGTGTATGGAATGTTTTCTTTACTGCTATCGCATTTTTGCTTCAGAGTCCTGTTGTTACGGCGGCCATTGTCAATCTTTTTCAGCTTTTGTTATTCCTGTATATTTCAAGACATTTTAGAACACGCGAATGATTCTATATATTTTCCACTATTATTCTTCTGCTAGATGTTGTCGGTATTTTGGGTTTCATTTATTGGTGGATCACCAAACAAATGCATAAATAACCCAATATATGTGCTATAATTTCAATGAAAGGTTTATTGTTTACGGAGTTCTTTTTTAAAGTTGTTGATGTCATTTTTCATGACGTGAGAATAGCTTATTTTCTTTCTTCCATCATCCATGTTTACCTATAGATTGAAGGTACATGCACAATCTCTTTGTTTCTCCAAAGATATATATATATATATACGCACACATATGTCTGTGTGTGTACATTAATATATAATATGTATGTATATATATAGATATATATATACACATACATTTATATGTATACATACGCACACATATATATGCACATATCTGTGTATGTATGTATGTATATATATATATATATATATATATATATATATATATATATATATATATATAT
>NC_068999.1:44219796-44220408 GCF_001194135.2 Octopus bimaculoides
GAGAGAGAGAGAGGGAGATAGAGAGAGAAAAGCGACAGAGGGGGAGAATAATATTGAATGTATAAGAATGTAGGGATGTGAGTCAGTGAAACTATTCCAGTTTATTGTTTGGGCGGAAAGATACTGTATTTTGTTGAGCTTGACAGATGAGAACAAAGGTCTTCAAATGTACAGGTGTTATTAACCGAATATGCTGATGATATTAATGGGTTCATGACTTAGATGAGAGGTACGAGATCCATGTCACCCACGGGTGAATCAGTCTGTATCCAACTTTGAAATCGTTGGCTGTCAATTCTTTAAAACAAAGATGTAACGAAATAGAAAAATAGCAAACCTCTGAAAGATTCATTTTTCGCTCTCGTCGTATAGTAATTGAGATTAAAAGTTCGCCCATTAAATTAAAATTCACTCTTTTCGTATTTTAAATGTTCAAGGGCGAGCTGGCAGAATCGTTAGTACGCTGGGCGAACGTCTTCGCTGCATTTCTTTCGAGCTTACGTTCGGCTTTTAAATACGGCAGCGGTCGACTTTGTTTTTCCTCTTTTGAGGTCGATAAAATAAGTATTAGCTGGAACCTGGCAGTCAATGAAATTAAATTCTTCCGCCGAA
>NC_068999.1:44228790-44230842 GCF_001194135.2 Octopus bimaculoides
ATATATATATATATATATACATGCATATCTCTTTTAATCTTTTACTCCTTTACTCGTTTCAGCCATGCGGCCGTGGTCATGCTGGAGCACCACCATGGTCTTTCTGACTTCCTCAGTCTGGTTGTTTCACATCACCACTCCTGTATGTGACTTTGTCCCAGCTGTTGGTATATTTCTTGTATAAGGGAGTTTTGATCCCGCTAC
Organism: Octopus bimaculoides; assembly: GCF_001194135.2. Classification (NCBI taxonomy): domain Eukaryota; kingdom Metazoa; phylum Mollusca; class Cephalopoda; order Octopoda; family Octopodidae; genus Octopus; species Octopus bimaculoides. Next base: position 44,228,995 of record NC_068999.1, read on the forward strand.
CCACGTCTGTACCTCATGTTGGGCTGTTGGTTCATCTGGTATTGTGGTGAAGAGGATGTCAAGTTCCTTTTTGAAGGCATCTACTTCCATTTTATGCAAATTTCTTAATTTTTGTGGCAGGGCATTGAAGATTTGTGGGTCTTGGAACCCTAGACTTTTGCAGTACCTGATCCTGAATTTAGATGGAGTGGATTGTACCTTTGGTACGACACAATGGCAGCCAGTTCTGGCATTTGTATAACACTCAGTACCGAAGTTAGGTACTAGCCCTTCTAGGATTTCCATATATGTATATTACTGCACATCTCTCACGCCTTCGTTCCAGGGAGTAAATCTGTAGTTTTCTCAGCCTATCTCTGTAGCTCATCCGCTGCACTGTTTCAATCTCTTTAGTGTAGTGACATTGGACTTCTTCAATCTCCGCTGTTAGATTGGGACTATGTAGTGATCATAACTGGGAGCAGTAGTCCAGGCAACTGAGAACAAAGGTTCTCAGGGTCAAAATAGTTTCTTAGTCTCTTGTCTTGAATGACTTCAGTATCCATCCTGCTAGTTGTCTGCACTTTGCTGCCGTCTTGCTAATGTGCATATAAAATGATGTGTCATTGCAGATACTGATCTTCAAATCTTTCACCGCCTGTGACTCTAGGGCTGTAGTACCTTCGGGTCTTGTATATGAAGATTGTAATGTATTCGTGAGTTGATAGTGCAGTGCTTTAAATATTCCAGCATAAAATTGCATGTTGTCCATTTAGGTCCGCTTGTATATTGAATTTTGATCCGCTGTAAGCCTCTGACATCATCTTGGCCATTTATTGCCTGTGATAAATTTGTATCATCGGCATATCAAGTGACAGTGGCTGTCCGAGTGACTGTGGGCATGTCTAAGAGGGCTATTATGAACAGTAATGGCCCCAGAACAGTTCTCTGGGGGACACCAGACTCAGAGTTTTCATCAAATAATAATAATAATCCTTTCTACTATAGGCAAAATGCCTGGAATTTTGCGGGGTGGAGACTAATCGATTACATCGGCCCCAGTGTTTCACTGGTACCTAATAATATAAGGAAATTTTATAAATCCGTACAATTTTCCATCCGCCATTTTGGATATAAGTTTACATAGTTTTAAGACCAATTACTTGAGAAGTTTCAAGCTCGTTGATGTTCTTGTTTTTGTTATTGTTGGTAGTCGTGGTTGTACTGGTTGTATTACTGTTGATGGTGATGTTGTAGATATATTTACTAAAACATAGCACCTGCTTCTTGTTGTGCAGCAAACCTCATTTTGTAAAGTTTCACAGCGATCTTTCCGTTAAGGCGTTTCCTAGTTTTGCATTGAAAAGCACACATTTTGGCGGAGACCAGAAAAACAAACAAAAAACAAAAGGAAAACCCAATAAAAATACAAAAAAATAACAGATCTAAACACACATTGACATAAAAACTGACTACTAACTTATAATAAAGTATAAATCACATACATTCTAAATTTAAACAACGAAAAAACGAACATATATATACATATTCACATCCAGACCTTTCCACAAAAGCTTAAATTCAAACACACACGTACGATCACCGTACATCACACCCAAGGGAAACTCACACAAACACACAGACGCGCACTTAAGGCACATTTATACACACACAGAGACACAATCAAGTATATATATCTGGATACACGTAAAAGGTTCAACGTATGGGTATGAATGTATATATCGAGTTACTTAATTATGAATAAACATTTAAAACTGCATTTTATTCAGAAACATGACAGACGCATGTACTGGCATATGTTCGATATATATATACATATATACATATATATATATATATATATATATA
>NC_068999.1:44232656-44235147 GCF_001194135.2 Octopus bimaculoides
ATATATATATATATATATATATATATATATATATATATGTATATCCATGCGTACATACAAGCATATATACATGCATAAGTACATGCATGCACAATTACGTATACAATTATATACAGTCAGGTGTACTTGGTCGTACTCAGAGATTCACATATATCTAAGCTGGAAGCCAGATGCATACGCAATCCCACATTGAAACATATGCATGAACGCACATATATCCTTGCCTTCGGATAGAGAGTGTATACATTAGTAAACGACACAAGTAGGTTGAGTACACGGCCAGAATATATATGACTAACATCATTTGATACGCTGCTTGTCTGTTTTAAGTCCATATACTGACGTGGCTTTCTCACATTGCCTTTTTCACTCCATAGGGCAATGGAATATATTTAATCATCAACTTGATATAGCACAAAGAATTTCTAAAGGTCGATGTCTACAAGAAATCTTAGAAGGTGAGGAATAGCAGGAGTAAACCAAGAAGGTTACATTTCTAAGGTTAAATCATTCATTAAAGTGTTTAGTACCGGATGTAGGAGCGAGGCAAAATAATGATGACTTGCAAGGCGGAGGTGTGCGTACAAAGAACGTTGACCTGGGTGGAGTTGATAAACAGTTTTCTGCAACTTACTATTGAATATATCTATAGATTTTCGACAACACGAAATGTAGTGACAGGTATAAACAACCTCTATTATATACATATATATATATGGGGAAAAAATTAGTTGAAAGGAGAACAATTCAAACTCTTTGAGAGGTCCAAAAAGAGAGAAAAAATTATTACTAATAAAGATTCATCATATTCATAAAAAACAGCTATAACGACAAAGAAACCAAATCAGAGGAATAGATAACGAATTCCTTTTACGGCGGAAACTTGGTCAGTGCAGTCTACAGCATTTTGATGTTTAATGAAAAACTCTGCTCAAATGTAGAGGCTTTATCGAGCAACAGACTAACTTATCGTAGCATTTTGATTGACAAATGCCGGAGGGTGAGTAAGGCGGCGAGCTGGCAGAGACGTTAGCACGTCGGGCGAAATGCTTAGCAGTATTTTGTCTGTCTGTCTTTACGCTCTGAGTTCAAATTCCGCCGAGGTCTACTTTTCCTTTCATCCTTACGGGGTCGATAGATTAAGTACCAGTTGCGTACTGGGAACGATCTAATCAACTTGCACCCTCCCCAGAAATTTCGGTCCTTGTGCCTAGAGTAGAAAAGATTATTATTATTATTATTAAGGCGGCGAGGTGGCAGAAACGTTAGCACGCAGGGTGAAATGCTTAGCGGTATTTCGTCTGTCTTTACGTAATGAGTTCAATCCCACCAAGGCCCACTTTGCCTTTCATCCGCGATAAATTATGTACCGGCTGCATACCCCATTTATTGTTTTTCTTCGCAAACGTTCAGAATGTATAGTTGAAATTTAATGAAAGCTTATCCTTTGAAGATGTTGCGCATATTTAGAACTTTCTTCGAATGTCGCAGGCATTTCCCGATATTTTCGTTATTTCAGATTTGCTAAACGTGATAGTATCAGAAATGGCAGCTTACGTGCTGCACTTTTAGATATGAACAACATTCTTACATAAAAAAAAAACTATCTGAATGGACCACAGAGAAATAATAGCGTCTGGCTCATAGAAATGACGGCAAAAAATATATTGATGATAGAGGGTACTTGAACATGCGCTGGACTAGTCAGCTTGATTTCAGCTTAATTGAATAAACAAGTAGGGGTACGAGAAGGTAAAAGTATGTTCTTTTGAATGTGAATGGCGTAATATATACAAAAATACATATATACATACACACATACGTACATATGTATAAATTATATATATATATTGACATATATTTGTTTATATGTATGTAAATCTACATCTATCTATCCATCTAGTTATTTATTTACCTCTCTCTTTCTCTCTCTCACACTCTCTGTATAAATGTGTGTGTATGTGCTTTAGTGTGTGCGTGTGTGTGTGTACATGCCTATATGTGTGTATGTGAATAAGCAAACACGTGAATTCCTACACCAAACATTATAAGAAAATGTTGAAAGCTGTTTTGAGCTGACGTTACTCATAAGCACTTGTGTGAAATCCATTGATACAACATGAAACACAATGAACAGAATAGCTACGGGTCTCCGTTCCCTTAATATCGGCTCCATTGATTACAAGAATCACATGTTCTTGTGTAAGCAACGGCGAACTAACTCAAACAGTAATCACAAGTGTCCACAACCGATGTGATACGCAATCAAAATGGACAAATATACTTCAAAGTCAGCAGAGCTGTCTTCATCAATACGACGACATTGTGGAGGGTGAGGGTGGCTGGGTGGGTGGGTGGTGGCGGAGTAGAGGATGTCCAGACAGAACAGCATTCATATCATCCACCTTTGCTATGGCAATATATTGTGTATGCGTGTGTGTGTGTGTGTGTGTGTGTGTGTGTGTGCAAGCGTGTGTGTATGTATTGACTA
>NC_068999.1:44235422-44237079 GCF_001194135.2 Octopus bimaculoides
TATATATATATATATATATATAAATGTATATATATATACATATACGTATATGTGTATATGTGTGTGTATGTATATATGTATATGTATGTATGTATGTATATTTTCTCATTATTTTAATTCATTTGTGTACATACATATGTATTTCTCTCTATTCCGTCTCTATCTATTTGCGTATACACGCACACACATACACACCCATATATTCATAAGTGTGTGCCTTTGTTCATGTTTGTATGTATGTATGTATGCATGTATACTTAGTGAGAGATGCTTCAAAACAGATGATGAATACGAAGCTACATACACAAATATAAATATTATGTGCGAACGCAAATTAATATAGTCATATGAATTCCTGAGACAGACGGAAAGACCGTCAGACATAGTGACAGAAATAGCAAAAGACGATGAGCCTAGGGTAGCTTTGGAATAACTTATATAATGATAATTAAATCTTCCTTTCGGGAATCAAATCCAGTCATTCTTGTGTCCTGGATATACGGAATAAAAATAAACGCCAGAGATATATCACGTCGGGAAACAAGGAAAGCGTTAGCCTGGTCCTGTTTTTGCTGAACAAACCAATCTCAAACATTGATTGAGGAAATTCTATGATGAAAGACATTCCACCCGTGATCCTCCTGGCATTTATAAATCTTTCGGTGGATTATATTGTCATATTTTGGGTTTTTTTGTTTGTTTGTGTTTTGTTTTTCAATTTACTTGTTTTAGTGATTTCTCTGCGGCCATGCCTTGAAAAAGTTTTAGAAATTATGTTTTTTAAGCCTGGTAACTTATTGTATCGGCCGCTTTTGTCGCACTACAAAGTTACGGCAACGTAAACACACCAATACCGGTTCTGTGGGACAAACAGCGACGAACAGACACACGCTCCTAAACACACACACACACACACACACACGCACACACACACACCCACACACACACGCACACACACAAACACATATACACATATATATGAGACAGGCTTCTTTCAGTTTCCATCAACCAAATTCACTGACAAAGCTTTGGTCGGTCCGAGCCTATCGTTGAAGACACTTGCTTAAGGTAGGACTGAATCTGAACTGAGAACCTTGTGGTTCAGAAGCAAACGCCTTACTACAGAGCCAAACCTGCCCCTATATACGAAATTCCTTTATTCAAGATGGCCTCTGGAATATCGGAAAATCTGATGTTCTAGCTAGTAGAGTAACAACTGAAAACTTCCTAGTCTACTCGTGGGCAACAGTAAGTGCTTGAAAGGTACGCAGTGGGTGAATCACTGCAGCAGCGGCGAGGTTGTTCTGAGGTATTCACTCGCGGCTCTTTGTAGTTTGGTTTCTAATTTGACGACAGCCACAATCTGACTTTTATACTTCCGTGGACGATAAAATATATTTTAGGCGGCAGGGTGAAATGCTTAGCGCTATTTCGTCTGTCTTTGTGTTCTGAGTTCAAATTCCACCGAGGTTGACTATGCAACGTGAATAAAGTGTCTTGCTCAAGAACACAACACACAACCCGGTCCGGGAATCGAACTCACTACCTCAAGATCTATCTATCTATCTATCTATCTATCTATCTATCTATCTATATATCTATCTATTTATTTGTCTGTCTATCTATCTGTATGCCTGTCTGTTTGTCAGTGTGTCTG
>NC_068999.1:44240573-44241786 GCF_001194135.2 Octopus bimaculoides
GTGTGCGTGTGTGTGTGTGTGTGTAGATACAAATATATAAGTTGAACAAAAAATTTACTTATATAACTTTTTTGAAAAGGTAAATTTTATTTGAGTGGTGTGGTGAGAGAAATTTTACATTATATGAAAACAATTTTAATATTTTCATATAATGTGAACGAAGAGGCAATCTTTTTATTATTGCTATCGTGTTATGTTTCTCTTCAAAGTTTTCAAAATTTACGAAGACGTGAATCTGTGTTGCTGATATTTTCCTAAATTAACTCTGTGTATATGTATGTATGTATGTATGTATGTATGTATGTATGTATGTATGTATGTATGTACGTATGTATGTATGTATGTAGGATACACGAAGGGGTACTGGAAATTTTCTGGCTTTGGGTTAAAGAAAGTATGGGATGAAGAGTTAATCAACATTTCGTTCAATATATTTCCCTTTCAGATTCAGAAATTTATTGCAGTGGTCTTTCTGTTTTTTGTTTTGTAAGCCCTGTAAAAAACCCTTAAATCGAGAAACTTTTCAGCGCACCCTCGTATGTACATGGTAAGAGAAACGTCTGTGTCACGATAAGTATTTGGGTACTGTTGGAAGTGGTGAAAGTATAACTGCTGAGAAGTGAGTCTGTTGTTACATGTAGCTATGTTTAATGCGATCCCGTATTCATACACATGATTGTTTTCATGAATTTCGTTATCATTTGTTCATTGTAATGAAGCGGACACTGCCAGCCCATCATCTCTGTAGAGGCATATTCAATAAAAATGGATTCCATATTTATGTGTATCTAGAATACGCATCAACAAGACGTTGAATTTACTTCCTTCAACCCCATTAAACCCTACTTAGATTCTTACATTGACCACCGTTTTCTGCTTCGTTCACCAGCGACAAAAGTAATATTTGTAGTCAAGTATTGTAACAGACTAATGTCACTAACAGACGTAAATGAACCGTTAGAATCCAAGGAATAGAATGATGAGAAGAATTCACTTCTTAAAACCGAGGGAATTAACAGAAATCTTCATATTATATGTATTGTAAATTGCCTTTCAATGAACTCTCTCATGTTGCTTTGTAGACGTTTGGCCCGTTCTATATGATTTGATCTATCTATCTATCTATCTATCTATCTATCTATCTATCTATCTATCTATCTATCTATCTATCTATCTATCTCTCTCTCTCTCTCTCTCTCTCTCTCTCTATATA
>NC_068999.1:44242193-44242811 GCF_001194135.2 Octopus bimaculoides
CAATATACTACAACTTTATCGCTCCACTACTGCTTAAATCTCTCTGAGAGATTTAGAAATATTATATATATATATATATATATATATATATATATAAAGAAGACAGAAAATGAAGAAATATCGATGAACAACAATTTACTTAGTGTAATGGAAGCACCCATTCTTTGGACGGTTATTTTAACCTCTAACTCAGCTAACCTTACATGTTGATATACGCACACACACATACATACATATATTATGTACGTGTGCGTATGTGTGTGTGTGTATATATCAGTGAGTGAGTTTAAGGCGAAAGTATACATATTCGCCCACGTAAGATTTTCAAAGAGACACATTCTAAGATTGATTCATTAATATAGGAATCCTTATCCTGCACTGTCTTTGAAATTCAATCAGAAAATCTAGGAAAATAGAAATCCAGATACGGAACCTGAAACCCAAATACAATTTAGAAAATAATTAAATTTCTTAATCGTAATCACAGCGATTAAACATGCACACAACTCCCACACCATATATATGTGTGTGTGTGTGTGTGTGGGTGTATACATGTATACATACATACATATATGTATATGTATATATAGATGTATATATATATATATATATATATAT
>NC_068999.1:44243104-44247001 GCF_001194135.2 Octopus bimaculoides
TATATATATATACATATATACATAGGTGGAATGTTTGTGTGTGTGTTTTTATCGTAGGATTCGGATTCTGGTTTCAACTTCAATAGCGACAACATGAATTTCCTCCATCCTCTTATTCTGTTAAAATATTTAAGAAAAATTATATTAATGTCTTACTTGTTAAAAAATTCTACATTTTTCGCAGCTGAATATAGCGCTGCAGTTAAATTGATGCAATGATTGCATTGTTCAATTAAATGGAACCGCTTGAAACGGTCGTACTGCATTACTACTTGATATCCTCTTGCTTATTTTGATATATATATATGCTTGCGTGTGTAAATGTATATCTCTTTAAAATGCCCGAAGCTTAATTGCAAATATGTAAATATTCCGATGTAATGTATCCGCTTCTTTTTCTTTTTTCCTTTTTATTTTTCCCAACAAAAATAGTTTCAGATTAAGAAACACGTGATATTCTGAAATACATTGTTGCTCATATTTCTTCCTAACTCACTTAGTTCAATAAATTTAATACAAGTCTTATAGCCGTCTCAATTCGTAAATAAAAACTAATTATATTTAATTTTAGAAATGAATATTAGAGCGATTACTTTTGGACATAATTTCTTCCATTTAATAGAGCTTAATGATTGAAATTGTTCCATAGAGTGTTTTTTCTTTTTCTTTTCTTTTATTAATTAATTAATTAATTTATTTTTTTGTCTTCTTGCATTTTTATTATGAGTAAAATTGAGTTAATATATTAAATAAAACTTGTCTTAAATTTCTGAATTTTAGCTTAGATAAAACTAATATATTAGAAGGAAAACTAAAATGATCTTCATGTGGCTTATGTATTTTATTTTCGTGAAGTGGTCAGAGCAAATAATTGTTATTATTACAGACAATAAAGATGTGATGGCTGAAGCCTATAAAAAAATCATTTCCAGGCGTGGCTGTGTGGTAAGAAGCTTGCTTCTCGTCTACATGGTTCTGAGTTCAATCCTACTCCGCAGAGCTTTGGATAAGCGTTTTCTACTATAGCTTCGGGTTGACTGAGCCCATTGTGTGAATTTGGTAGAGGTAAAGAAGACTGTCGTGTGTGTGTGTGTACGTGTGTGGGTGTACGTGTTGTCTCCACCAATGCATAATGACTGCCGTTGCTTCGTCGCAACATTAGCGGCATTTCGTCCGTCCTTACGTTCGTTCAGAACGTAAAGACGGACGAAATGCCGCTAAGTCATTTACTCGACGTACTAACGTTTCTGCCACCTCACCACCGCATTAAACTTTGTAACTATATTGGTTTGAGATATTTCCCCTTTATGTTTAACTGTTTAATATTCTCCTTCTACATCACCCAGTTTCTCGGATGTTTCTACCAATAAAGACCCTCTCTTCGTCACTTACCTTCTCCCTTCCTTTCTTTATCACGTTTTCGCTTTCTCTCCCTCCCCTTACCGTCTGTCTTCCCCCTTTCTCTCCACCTCTCTTTCTACATCTCTCTGTCTCTCTACCCGAATCTACTTTTTTCCCCACATCTTACTTACTTTACTGACGAAGACCTCCCCCTCTCTCTCTCTCTCTCTCTGAATATTCCGTTTTCCCTAATAACATACATACAGATGAAATCCTTTACACTAAACCTGCAACGAGCAATTTCATAAATTGTTTCTACATAACAACTAAGAAAATTGAACTATATACTGTCTTGATACCAATTCCACAAACACACAGACACACGCACACACACACACACACACACACACATATATATATATATATACATATATATATTTGAGGGTAAATTCATTGCATTTACTTTAGAACCAGCATCTTCATCAAAGACAGGTGTATTCTTTTAGCGTTATTGTAAAACTTCACACTGCTTAAAACAAATAGCGTGTCTACATTTTCTAACCTATTCACAACATTCTTAGAGCGTTACGAATATGTTAGTAACGGACTCCCCATTGTCTCATTGACAAGCCCCACTCAATTTCACACATTTAACTGCTTAATAACCGTTTATTAACATTGAGATATTCAAAAGATTCATAACATCTTTGGAGATATATTGCTTACCTAATTAAAATACAATTCGTGCCTCTAATATAACCTTGTATAATCTTGAAATAAGATTTGCATCTATCATGTAAATTTCACACATTAAATCTCAAAGTGTATATACATATTCCTATATATATATATCAATCTTGGAAAATCAATATCGTTGTTGTGAAGTTGACCTCAGTTGTAAAGGTGGGGTGATATATAAGTGCTTATTGTGTGATGATTCTTAGAGGTGTAAATACCACTTCGTAAATCTTCGTTTCCTAATTTGAAAAATCGTAGGAATGAATTATTTAATAACATGATATAAAAATATTGTTATCATATTTCTATAATTACAATTATTTCTCATTTGCATGGCAAATTTCTTGGTTATCTGATTTCAAATTATATGTGACATAAGAATTATATTTCATTAATATGAAGAGATATTCTGGAGTTTTTCTTTCATTTTTCTAAATAAATTTCTGTTTTTTTTTTTTTAAGTTTTACCCGAATAACATCTATTCGTGAAATATTTGGTGAAATAAATACCACATTCATTGATTTAAGAAGAAATAAGTACGAACAATTTTGTATTTGAGAGGAGGCAAATCATTGCTATGTCTCATATATTCTCCCATGTCAACTTTACTTTGAAGAAGGACTCTTTCTGAAACGTTGATTTTCAATTTCAGTTGGAAAGTTCACTCTACACTTTCTAATAATTTTATTAAATAACATTAGCATTGCTGGAGTATGTTTGATCAATTTAATATAACTGATCAATTGAATATAATCTTACTAAAACATTATTAAATGCGAAATAAATATATACATATAAATGCATAAACGTGTGTGTGTATGTATGTTTGTCCTCCCACCATCACTTGACAACCGGTGTTGGTGCGTTTACGTCACCGTTACTTATCGGTTCGGCAAAAGAGAGGTCGATTTGTTGGACTAGAAGGCGGCGCTCCAGCACGACCGCAGTCAAATAACTGAAACGAATAAAAGAAGAAAAGAAGAAACGAATACACACATGTTTCTGTGTTTGCGTGTGTGTGTGTGGGGGGGGGGTCTGAGTGAGTCTCCTTTCGTGACTAGCTGAATGAAACTATGCGGACGGTTATCTAAATACCAGTTCGTGTAAACATTTGCTTTCAACACTCACAAATATACGCATTTATGTGAGTGTATACATCTAACTATATCTTATTTGCATGTATATATACAACATCCGGTTTCATGTAAGTTTATGTAAATCTCACATTTTCTCTCTCTTCCGCTTATTCATTGCGACATATTATGAATGAGAATTTTTCGCCATGTCTAACATAATTTGAAAAAGCATTCCAAGTTTTTCCGGATTAGTTTCCCACACCTCAACAGCAAATTCTCAAGGTAAACTTGGACAACCTGTGCGTAAAACTAAACAGTGGAACTCGATCAAATAATTCTATGGTCTAAGATTTCGAAATAACAGTTTGAACAACTATTATGGCTATGTACGTGTGTGCGTGTGTGTTTTTACATAGAGTGATTGAGTTCAGTAAGTGGGAGAATGTAGGCCAATGAAATGTGTTAAGTAGTATCACGTGATGATAAATTACTTTTGAGATAAGGCCTACGTGATGGCATATCTTTTGTTAGATAACTTAAGAGTCCCAGTTCAAGTCTTGCACATACATATCACATACACGCACACATACATAAATGCATATATACATACGTACATGCATACACGCATGCATTCATACCTACATACATACATACGTACAAGCTTATATGTATACATACATATATTTATAAATACACACACACACACACACACACACACACACACACACACACACACACACA
>NC_068999.1:44247060-44248003 GCF_001194135.2 Octopus bimaculoides
ATATATATATATATATATATATATATATATATATATATATATATACATATGCATAGAAATATACATATAGGCGTTGACTGTGTGGTAAGAAGCTAGTTTCACAGCCACATGATTCCGGGTTCAGTCCTATTGCATAGAAACTTGAGCAGGTTCTATGGAGGGCATTTGTAGTTTGTCGCTTGGATTACTGCTCTCAATTATGGTCACCCCACAGTGTCAAATTAATAGCGGAACTTGAGGCAGTTTTGCGGTGCTACATCAAGAAGACTGCATCAATGGAACAGCTGAGCTACTGGGAGAGACTGAAAGTGTTACGATTGTACTCCGTGGAGCGAAGACGTGTAAGGTATGCAGTGATGTAAGAATGGACGATGTTGGGGTGGTCTAGCACCAAACTTTGGCATCGAAAGCTATACTAACACCAGAACTGGATGTCACTGCACTGTCCCATTAAAGCACAACTACATACATACATACATACGGACATACATACAAGCACACACACACAGAAATATACTATTATTATTGTGATTTCGTTTTAGTGTTTGTCCCAACTAGTGATCAACAACCGGTGTTCTTTTATTTACGTCTCAGCAACTTAGTGGCTGAATAGAGAAAGAACCAGATTTTAAGTACTACGCTTGATTTGTTCCACTAAACCCTTCAAGCCGATACCCCAGCATGGCCCCAGGCCCATGAGTTAAACAAGCAAAAGATGACGGATAGTAAAAAAGAAGATGCGTTTGATAACTCTTATGATCAATGAGATAGATTAGATTAGATCGACCCCAGTACGCAACTGGTACATAATTTATCGACCCCAAAAGGATGAAAGGCAAAGTCGACCGCGGCGGGATTTGAACTCAGAATGTAAAGACAGACGAAATACCGCTAAGCATTTCGCCCGGTGTGCTAACGTTTCTGCCAGTTCGCAACCTTTAAA
>NC_068999.1:44248013-44249530 GCF_001194135.2 Octopus bimaculoides
GGCAAAGTTGACCTCGGCGGGATTTGAACTCAGAACATAAAGACAGATGAAATACCGCTAAGCATTTCGCCCGGCTTGTTAACGATTCTACCAGCTCGCCATCTTATGATCATTGAAATATTACCGTACTTCTTCATAGTCGTGAAGTCTATACCGAGTAATGTCCCCCTTTAAACCTCGATAAACTGCAAGTGTAGGAATCACTGAACTCGCCTTCTAACCGATAACTGTCTGAGTTCTAGATATCCTATTGCCTATTGTGAATTTCCAGCTACATAGCTTTAGAAAAAAAAAATTAATTTTGCAAGCTAATTATCATAATTGAAAATCTAAACCGTAACCTTGAGTTTTAATATTCAAGGATTGAACGCCAGAATACGTTGACACACTCATCCGAATGCATTAATGTTTAATTATGAAGCATAGTATGTTTATTTTGTCAGGAAACTGCGGAGAGCATACTGCAATTCCTATGTGTAATAACTACGTTCCCACATGTTCCAGCTTCACTCTCCATAATCTTATTCAATTCGCTGAATTTATGTATAATGATATTTATACATTATATATTTATGGATAACAATATATTGAAATGTCAAAATAGCAAACTAGAATAATAATAATAATAATAATAATAATAATAATAATAATAATAATAATAATAATAATAATAATAATAATAATAATAATAATAATAATGATGATGATGATGGTTATTATTAGAGCGCCTGGGGTGGGCAGACATATTGGTCTCTCAAACGAAAATGCGTCGCAAGTATTTAGTTCACTGCTTCGAAATTATGGTTTTGAAAATCCCATTGGAATCGATTTCGTGTTCATTTTCCCAGAGTCAATAATTAAATAAAAAGATGCCAGACGTGAAAGCGATATTTGCAGTATAACCATATGCATCCCTAATATATTTGTGGCCTCCTGCCAGTGGCTGCGTGGTAAGAAGCTTGCTTCCTAACCGCACGGACTTGGGTTCAAGTCCCACGGATTTGCAACTTGAACTTGACTCTTCTTCTATAACCCTGCGCCGACCAGTGAGTGGATTTTGAGTGGATTTTGTAGACCGAAACTAAAAGGAGCCTGTCGTATACGTATATAATCGTGCATGTGAGTGTATTTGTGTGTGTGTGTGTGTGAGTGTGTGTGTGAGTACGTGTGCGTGTGTGCGCGCGCGCGTTTGTGTGTGTGTGTGCGAGTGTATGTGTGTTTTCGCGTTTGTTCTCCATCGCCGCTTGAAACTCGTTGTTGGTTTGTATATATATCTCCGTAATTCCATGGTACGGCAAAAAGGGATCGATAAAGTAAGTACTAGAATTAAAGTAATAAGCCCTGGAGCCGATTTATTCACGTAAATATTTCAGGGCGATGTTCTGGCATGACCGCAGTCCAAAGACTGAATCGAGTGCAAGATTATTAAAAAGAATTCTTTAATTTATTTCAAGAAACCGCAAATACACACACACGCACACACACACACACACACACACACACACACATATATATAT
>NC_068999.1:44251601-44254101 GCF_001194135.2 Octopus bimaculoides
TGTGTGTGTTTTTACGTGTGTAGAAAGGTGTGTGAGTTGTGCGATTACTTGTGTGGAAGAGCTGTGTTTGTGTGCAAGTGTGTGTGTGTGTGTGTGTGTGTGTGTGTGTGCGCGTGTATGTATGTGTATGTATGTGTATGTGTGCGTGCGTGTGTGGGTGTGTGTGTATGTGTTTGTGCGTGTGCATGTGTGTGTACTTGTGTGTGCGTGTGTATGATTTGTGAATGCGTGTATATGAGATATTTTCTTATACGTTAGTTTGTGTATATGAGAAGCTATGAAATGCAGTATGTGCCTATGTGTATATATCTGAATGTATATGTGTGTGTGTGTGTGTGTTTAGGAGTATGCAAATCAGTGTGTATATATAAGCAGTTCTTTCTGGATGTCAGTTTATAGCTTTGTGCATGCGCATATTTGCGTGTGCCTCTGGAGTGTGTAGTTACGTGTAGAAAAGGATGCGGGGCATCTCTTCACATGTACACCTGAGTGGTGGACTGTGTTCGTTTAAGTGTGATTGCGTGTTTTTTTACATGTGTCTGCGTGTGTTTGCGCTTGTGTGCATGAGTGTGCTGTTTTGTGAAACAAGCACTAAACGAATTTAGTTATTGGTAAACAACTCGTATGATAACAAATATTTGTATTATTGTCAATAAGCTTTTATTATTTTTATCCTTTTTATTTTTACCAATCGAACTATGATACGATCCGTTTATCCACTCAGTCAACTATTTTACCTCATCCGCTGCAAAACTAGTGCAATGGTGTTTGCGTCTGCGCTTAGGTAGTTGTCTTCCTGATTCCTTGTGTCGCACAAAAATGAGTACAGCTAGTGCATTTTAAGTTCAGGAAAAATATGAACGAAAAATAATCGTCGCCACGCGAGCAACTAAGGCATTCGGTTAAGGTAAGGTGTATGTATATTGCAGAATAGCAAAAATGATAACTCGACCGATATGAAATATCAATACTCTCTACCATTGTATTGAGTGCTCTTTTTTCTGATACTTAATATGAAACGGATACACAGATATAAGCGCAGGAGTAGCTTGCTTACAGACCACATGGTTCCGGGTGTAGTCTCACTGCGTGGCACCTTGGGCAAGTGTCTTCTACTATAGTCTCGGGCCGACCAAAGCCTTGTGAGTGGATTTGGTAGACGGAAACTGAAAGAAAACCGTCGTATATATTAATATGTATATATATATATATATATGTGTGTGTGTGTGTGTGTGTGTGTGTGTGTGTTTGTGTGTGTGTGTTGATTTAATTGATTAAAAACATTGTCCTTGTTGCTGCAGCTTGGCCATAACGTATACAGTGTAATACGCATGACAATATATGTATGAACGAAGACAACTAAAAGAAGCTAGTGTTTGATATTTTCTCTAGAATGCTCGTCAGATGATGGTACCGGCAATTTAAATCATTCCTTTAGTAGCCATCGTTATTTTTTAGCCCTAGGCTGTGGCTAATGTAGGAGATCTATGAGAAGATTAGAAGTTAGTGACCTAGCATAAGTTTTTATTTATTTATTTATTTATTTATGATTTGTTTGATCGTTTGTTTGTTTTGTTTTGCCGACATCGTGTATCGGGAAACCACATTAACTTCAATGAAATAAAAATATATTCCAACATCAAATAGTTGGATGTTCTCTAAGATTCTTTATAATCAACGCTATCAATAAATAACAGTGTGAGTGTGTGTGTGTGTGTGAGAGAGAGAGATAGAGAGAGAGAGAGAGAGAGAGAGAGAGCATGTGTGTGTGTTTGTGTGTGCAGATGTGTGTGTGTACACCGATATATGTGTGTGTGTGTGTGTGTATGTATGAATGCATGCAATATATATATACATATTCCTGCATACGTAAACACACACACACATATATACACACCTAGCCATCTTTATATCTATCTGTGAGTGTGTGTGTGCGTATGTTGGTGTGTGTACACCAATATATATGTGTGTGTATGTATGTATGCATGTATGCAATATATATCCGTTTTCCTGCATAGTAGATACACACACACGCACACATATACACATACACACACACACACATATATATATACACACCTATCCATCTATATATCTATGTGTGTGTGTGTGTGTGAGTGTGT
Source organism: Octopus bimaculoides (assembly GCF_001194135.2). Classification (NCBI taxonomy): domain Eukaryota; kingdom Metazoa; phylum Mollusca; class Cephalopoda; order Octopoda; family Octopodidae; genus Octopus; species Octopus bimaculoides. The sequence continues at coordinate 44,253,725 of NC_068999.1, forward strand.
GTACGCCTGTATGATGAGAAGCTTGTTTCCAAGACTCATGGTTCCGGGTTCAGTCTCAGTGTGCGACACACTGGGCCAGTGTCATTTACCCAAAGCCTCGGACCGATCAAAGGCTCGTGAGCAACTTCGACAGCCGGAAACTGAAAGAATCCCGTCGAATATATATGCTATATATATAACGAAGACATACACACGTACACACACGTACACGCACACCCACACCCACCAGACACACAGACGAGGCTATAGGAGAAGATACCTGCCCAAGGTTGGCACACAGTCGGACTGAACCCGGAACCATGTGGTGGGGTTTCCAGCTTCTTACAACACATCAACGCCTGAGACTTTAATCATTGTATAAATGTCTGTGATGAAAA
>NC_068999.1:44261092-44262298 GCF_001194135.2 Octopus bimaculoides
AGAAGAAGAAGAAGAAGAAGAAGAAGAAGAAGAAGAAGAAGAAGAAGAAGAAGAAGAAGAAGAAGGTGGTGATGATGATGATGATGACGATGATGATGATGATGATGACGACGAAGGTTAGAGAAGGTTCAAGAAACGGGAAATAAATTGGGACGATGAAAAGAAGAGGAGGAAAATAATATTTCAAAACATAACTATGATGATATCAGCTTTAACAATTGTAAGATTGAGCAGACGACAAAAAAAAATAAAAAAACATAAAAGACTATATATATACTGAAAAAAACACAAAAAATCATAGTTAAAGAAGGAACGCCGCAGCAACGACACCAACAACAACAGCTACAACAACAATAGAAGACAAACAAGAAGTTGTAGGGTTGAAGATGGTCGTCGATAAACGATCGTTAATCATAATTCCAAGCAAAGAATGTTTGTTTCCACTTCGCCGTTATACAAGTGTGGCAATGCGAGGTCACAAGGTGAGGACCTAGTACTGGCTTGCCAAAAAAACGAGAATTGATTGCTCAGACAAAGCGTCTAGAAAGATACCGCGAAGAGGTTAGGATGGTGGTTAGTTGGGGAGATGGAGTTGGTTCTGTGTAGGCGGAGGGAAGTGGAGAAGCGGTGATGCATTTAATCACAGACGGACAGTCACATATAAATATGTATACACCGATATTTGCGTACACACACACACACACACACACACACACACACACACACACACACACACACACACACACACACACACACACACACACACACGACATAAACGTGTACACACATAGAAATGCATACACAAGTGTAGACAAAGCAAACACGGAGAGCAGACATAACATAAGCATACACATAACACAAGCATATATACACCAGCGGATTTACACATTCGTATACATCAATCTATCTGTTTTATTTTCTACATACCAGGTCTATTTTCTATATAAAATTTTTATCTCTATCTATCTATCTATCTATCTATCTATCTATCTATCTATCTATTAATAAAAATATTTATGAAAATATTAAATTTTCAACCGTGAAGTATTTCTCGTTATTAATAACTGCCTATCTATTTATCTCTCTGTCTCTGTCCATCTATTTGTCTGTCTCTGTCAGTCTGTCTGTCTCTCTGTCTCTCTCTCTCTGTCTGTCTCTCTCTCTCTCTCTGTATATATATATATATATATATATATATATATATAT
>NC_068999.1:44262593-44263755 GCF_001194135.2 Octopus bimaculoides
ATGTATGTTTTTGTATGTGTATGTATGTGCGTGTATATATACATACATATGCCTATATATGTATATATAAGTATATCTATCTACCTCTCTGTATATATGAAATACATGGCTTATTGGTTAAGGCATTCAGCTCATGATCGTGAGATCAAGAGTTCGTCTCCTGGAGGCACATTGTCCTTCGTACATTTTTGTCAGATCACTCGCCATCACAAAAAAGATCTATGCCCCCCCCCCCATATTTCAAAAGGGGCCAGCATTGTCACATTCTGTGTCACGCTGAAACACCACGAGAACTGTGTTCTGGGTATGCGTGTCTCTGGGGTGTTCAGCAGGCGGTTCCGTTAAACCGATCAGCTTTAACCTCCGCTGTCAGCCAATCTATATGAAATACGCACGTACACACACACATACCCAGACACACATATATGTATATGTATATGTAGTTATATGTGTGTAAGTGCAAGTGTTTATATATCTTTATTAAATTACTGGATTATCGTTCCCTTCCTTTACCGCTAACAATTTCACACTTTGTGGATACACAGCTATTGACACAAATAATTTTAGTCTTTGATTTGAACCAATAAATTTGAATTGATCTCAATCGATGGTCCATACCATTGCACCGTCTTCGATTACTCAAGTTATAGATTAGGAATTGGTTATTTGCACTACTTTGGCACATCTCTAATATATGATATACATTACACACACACACACGCACACACAAATATATATATTCGAGGGGGTAATCAAGAGAAAACAATATTTTGCAATATTTTATTCACTTAATTTTAGATGTTTACACTTATATCGCACCGTCAGAGAATTCTACATTTGAAGCAATGCATCTGTCCAGGGGCGTTTTACATTCTTCGAAGTAGTGTTGGGACTCTTGCGAAGGGACACCTTTTAATGCCTCAGTCGTCTTTTTTTTTTTTTGTCACCTTTTCCACATTTACGAATTCCCTAGCACCACCTTTCGTCAACAGTGATGACCTTCGAGAAAAGGTCTAGATGGACTTCCAGCTGTTCTTTCAGCTCACGACACTCATTCAGTCGTGACTGCTTTTGATCATCCATGAACAAGTGAGACATAAATTTTCATGAATTGTTCGGTGACATCATCCAAGATCAGTTCACCAACTTTCGTGATGTTTTC
>NC_068999.1:44264630-44265277 GCF_001194135.2 Octopus bimaculoides
ATATATATATATATATATAAGAAGAAGGGGGAAAGTTCCTGGCATGGGATAAAAGAAACCAGAGCGTTATGAGATATTGCAATTTTATTCAACATGTTCACCTTTCCGATTCACACACCTATTGCAGAGGTCCTTCAGGTTTTCTAAGCTCTGTAAATGAACTTGGAAGGCTCGGCCAACAACCATGTCTCCGACGATATACTTAAATCTAAGTATTTTGTAGCACCCCCTTATAAACACATATATACTTACATATATGTATACACACAACACAACACATAACACATACAACAAACACACACACACACACACACATAGTTTAGAAATACACAAACATATACAAAAAATAAACGGAGTAATGTAATTGAATAACAAAAAAGACGCTTAGGAAAAATGGAAGAGGTTTCTAACGTTTCGAACCGATGCTCATCCCTAGAACGAAATGTGAAAAGAATACAATGGAGAGAGATAAGTATGGATGCGTTGATGTGTGTCTGTTCGCGCGTGCATATTGTGTTCTTCTGATGCACACGGGCGAAGAAGACCTGGAATTTGTTGTCCCACGATGACAAAAACTGAAAACTAAACTTCGTACTACGTTGATAAATTTTATATATATATATATATATATATATATATATATATAT
>NC_068999.1:44265928-44269434 GCF_001194135.2 Octopus bimaculoides
TTTCTCTTCTTTAACTCTACACCGACTCTCATAAAAATACACGGAACGAATTATTTGCTTCGGAATAATTCAATTTCCAGTATATTTCTATTTCACCTTATACAGGAAATATCCCCAAAATATTATTAATAATTGGTTCCAAACTCTCGTATTCTGTATTTTCAAGACATTTACCATATTGAAAACTGGTAATAAACCATTTTTTTTTTTTTTGCATATCCTTTGCCTTGAAACCCAAAGGGTTGGATATGTGTCATTTCAAGATAGAAAAAAAGTCAATAACTTTAGAAAACACAGGACACATCTGAAAAATACTTGATTTGTCTGTGAACTAGCAATGTGTGTATAGAGCGAGCATAGGCATATGGGAATATCTATATCTATATCAATATGTGTGTGTATAATATATATGTGTGTGAGTGCTTGTATGCGTGCGTGTGTGTGTATGTGTGTATGTATATATATATGTATTTGTATATATTGATTCGTTGTTCACGCACACACTTAAAATTCATAATTTCTTTTTCAACACTTACAGTCCTTCGTACTTGCTTGTACATAGTCGTAAATACATAAATATATTGAATATATCTTTAGCCATTATTATTATTAATATCATTATCATCATCATAAATTATTATTATTATTATTATTATTATTATTATTATTATTATTATTATTATTATCGTTATTATTATTATTATCATTATTATTATTATTATAGTTGTTGTTGTTGTTTTTGTTGTTGATATATCTAATATATATGGGGGAGTGTAAAACTCTACGGATAACTGTATTTTCTAGCTGGAGGCTAGTTCTTGCGTTATTGGAGCCACGTTAAGCGACTGAAGTCGTAATACAGAAACTTATTATTATTCAACGCCTTGAAATATTGCGAAGACAAAGATATAAATTGGAAAGGAAAACTCGAATGAGAACTGTAGTGACGACGACGACGACGCCGACGATGACAACAACAATATTAATATGGTGCTGTTGTTGTTGCTATTTTAATTTTCCCAAGATTGACTTTATCTTCGTATCTCGAGGCTCAATTCCACCAGCGATTTATTTGTATATGACTGATAACGTTAAAATATGAATGGCTTTAGATATGATTTCATGGGGGGGGGGTTTAATACACACACACACACACACACACACACACACATATATATATATATGTATATATACAGGGTGGTGCAAAAGTAGATGTACAGTTATGAAAAAAGAAAACACGTACATTACTCAATGATTTTTATGAAAAAATTTAAAAGTTACGATAAAGGTATTATTATAGTAGTGATAAATGTAAACATTATGATTAATGAAACTATATCAAATACGAGGTTAAGCAATTTAATGTGCTAATCATTGTAATAAATTAAGTATTATAGCATTGATGCCATATTTACTGTTAACCTACTTTCGCACCCCACCCCCATGTGTATATGTACGTACATATATGGCAAATGAAAGACGGAAGATGGAATATAGGAGAATTTACTATTAATCACGACAATTGTTTCGACACATCCAGCATTGATTCCTCATAGGTGGGACACTCAACAACTGGTTCAGGAGCATCCAGTGGTGCAGATGTATGTCGTCGGGTGATAAATAAATACAACTCATTTAAAATGACTGTACCACAATGTAACTTACCGTTTTGTAGAAAGAAAAGCAGCCAATCGACCTCTCCCTCCCTCCCTCATAACCCGAAGTCTTGTTCCTATAGTCGAAAGGATTATTAGGTGACGAGCTGGCAGAAACGCCAGTGCGTCGGCCAAAGCGCTTAGCTACATTTCTTCCGCCTGTTTATGTTAAAATACCACCAAGGTCGACTTTGCATTTAACCCTACATGGGTCGATAAAATAATAAAACAGTCAAGTACTAAGGCGATGTTACCGACAGGCCAATACCCTCAAAATTGCTGGCTCCGTGCCTAAATTAGAAAGCATTATCAGAACTATAATATATGCATTGAGAATGAATCGACACGTTATTGCTTGTACTCTTGCAGTTCGATGTAAACCTCATGAATTTGAATAAATATATTAGTAGAATTGGAACAAGATGTGGGGGAGTGGATAGATTGGTTCCTCTATTTCTAGTTGATTTTGGCGTTTTTCGTTTCTTCTTTTGACCTTTTAATCTCCCACTGTCAAATTACAAACTTTTCAAAACAGACAGAACGCCCCTTGAATTAAGCCTGTAATGATGAGAGCTAGGGGGGAAGGAGGAAGCCGGGGAAAATCAAAGGCCAAATATCTAACAAAACTTTTGTGTAAAGTTACATATTTAAGTTTTATACATACGGTTCACACCGTTGTCTAGTTTATAGAAAACTGTTAGAAACTTGACAAAAAACGATATCAGCAGCTACTAAACCAATGTTGTACTAATAGATACGATATTACGATAGGATATATTCATAGTCTGAATAACGAAGAAGAAAAATAGAAAAAAAATAAAATAAAATAAACGAGCAAAAGGTAATAGTAATACTTGACTTCTTTGAAGATTTGTAGGTATGCATTTAGTATTAAGTACACTTCAGACAGCATTGCAGTAATATCGACCCATCCGGCGCTGCGCAAATGGTTTTAGATGTCGAGCAACCAGCTTGTATGCTTGATGGTCCAGACTATGGGCTGGCACTTCCTCTACGACTGACTCATAATAACATTAATGATTAGCCTTTGAAGACGGACATAAATTTTATTACCTTTTTTTTTTTCTATGATAGTAAATATTGGAAAATCTATCAAAGTATTGGACATGGTGATATATAATTGGGAATTTGGTGGGTATTTTTCTCTCTCTCTCCCTCTCTCTCTCTCTCTCTGTCTATACATATATATATATACATATATGTGTTTATGCACGTTTTTCATGCACCCACGCACCCACCCCTCCTTTATATTCATTATCTTGATGACACTTGAAATATTGCAAGGAGTATGATAAATAATCATTTGAATATAACCTGTTTGGAAAGTTTTAATATCTGTGAAAGGAAGTTAGCTATATCTTTAGCTGATCTACATGAGTCAGTGGATTAATAGCAGAACATCATAAAATTTTTACTCACATCTCCCCATCTCACATTCATACATACATACATATATACATACGTACGTACGTACGTACGTAATACGTGCAGACATACAAACAAAGACATTGATAAACTATATGCATGCTACGTACATATACGTCCACACATACTCACACAGGCGAATACACACGTGTGGCTATTACAGCATATGCATATAATTGACAAAAACTCGTAATAAAAATCTGGTATGGAAGTATTTGTGTATACATATATATATATCATATAAACACGTGTGTATCTATGTACATACGTATACATATCTATTTATCTATCTATCTATCTGTCTATATCTATTTATCGTTCTATCTCTCTGTCTTTCTCTCTCTCTCTCTCTCTCTCTCTCTCTATATATATATATATATATATATATATATATATATATATATA
>NC_068999.1:44269444-44274336 GCF_001194135.2 Octopus bimaculoides
TATATATGTGTGTGTGTGTGTGTGTGTGTGTGTGTGTGTGTGTGTGTGTGTATACAGAGAAACAGACAGACAGAGATTGATTGATAGCTATGTGCATACCTACATGTTTTTGTATGCTTAGGTTTATCTACACTTTTATATACCCATACACACATGCATTATACACATATCCAAATAGATATTCATACATGTACACACATACATACACACACATTTTATAACGTGTATAACTTTATCGTGAACTGTCATCTTAATTGACGAAGCATATATTCTGACCTCAGTCTACGCTAGACACACACTGCTAATAGTGCTACTATCTTTCTTATCTACATGCTATTCCCCACTAAATTAATACAGCTATCTGATATCATTGCAGTTCGGTCGTATCTCAATAATATATTTCATTTTATAAGATAGGACATCCGTAGTTTTTAAGTATCTTCTTGAATAAACGTTTAATATATATAATTGATTTTTCTTTTCAGGAGCTGCGAGGTAAATTTTAATCCAAATAAACCGAAATTTGCTTTTCATCTTTTAGTAATAATATTGAATGTTAATACGACTGAATGAGGAGGCAATTTTGATAGAGGTGGCTAGATCCTTACCTGTGCATTGTATTTCATCTGCGTGGAAATTTGAAATTGCTAATCCTTGAAATCTCTAAAACTAAAACAAAGGAAAAGGAAAAGGAAAACGCGTGGCTGTGTGGTAAGAAGCTTGCTTTCTAACCACATGGTTTCGGGTTCAGTCCCATTGCGTGGCACCATGGGCAAGTGTCTTCTACTATAGCCTCAGGCCGACCAAAGCCTTGTGAGTGGATCTGGTAGACGGAAACTGAAAGAAGTTCGTCGTATATATACATGTGTGTGTGCGTGCGCGCACACACGCACACACACACACACACACACATTCACATATATGCATATATATGTCGCAGATTTAGATTGTTTCTTTGTGTATATTTGTACCATTGATAAGTAACAAATTGTCAAAAACGGTTTGGTATTTAAATAAATCTATTACAAATTTTATATACAGGTACATTTTCAAACCCTTTAACAAATTCTCCTATTTTTTTCTGCATGAGAATACAATTGTACTCTCCATATATGCAAATTATATAAATATATGTAAAGAGACAAAGATTTAGATAGATAGATAGATAGATAGATAGATAGATAGATAAGCAGACAGACAGACAGATAGATGAATAGATTGTGAGTGAAAGCGAGAGAGAGACTCAGACAGAGAGAGAAATGGAAAGAGAGAAACATCTTCACCACCTACAGTGATCACGTGATCACAAGGGTGCAAGAAAAAGGAAATGGATAACCTAATTTGATCGTTGGTTAAGTTGTTTAATAAAAAAAGAACACAGACCATAATAATATGTTGAAGAAATCTAATAAACTATATTGGTGGCTTTGTTTTTCAACTTGAAGATGGGCAGCATGAGGTTTATCAGAGTCGATAATCTGTTGCATTTTGATTCTATCAGTAAGTATGCTTTTTTTTATTTGATTAGTAAATTTTATTTTTTTCTTTATATATTATTTGTAACACAGAACAAAATGGAATTTTGGCGCCTACAATATAACGATATATTAAGTAAACTGAAGCTCAATTTGCAATGTGAAAATTATCTACTGACATATGTGTGTGTATGTGCTTGAGTGTGTGGCCTCGTATGTGTGTGTGTGTGTGTGTGTGTGTGTATGTGTGTGTATGTGTGCTTGAGTAAGTATGTGTGTCTGAACATGTGGATGTGTTCGTGTGGTGAAATACACTCACGCTCTAACATATGATCATACAAAATATATGCATATACAGACTTAAGACCAATATATACATACATATATACATACATACATACATATATATATATATATATATATATATATATATATATATATATATATATATATACATACATACATATATATATGTATATGTATATATATATATATACTTATAAACATATAAATACATACGTATACGTAAATATGTATATATATACATATGTACATGTACATATATATATATATATGTATATACATACATATATGCCATATATGCACACACACACACGCATAAATACCTTGTACGATTACATAGAACTTAGACCTTATGTCTTTGCACAGTTTTCGAATCTCATTTCACTGTTCATCACAAATGAATAAATATGGATACTCAAATACATTCTAATTTTCTTCTTAGCAATACGATTTTATATGTAATAACTAAAATATTTTTCTGGTTTTGCACTCTGTATATAGCTGCACTCTTCCATATATTTTAAATAAATGTAATGTAGTTACGTTTTCTTTATAGCTATTTCCTATGACATATAAACCTACAATATGCTTGAAGTCCCATGTCTAGAACCATTTAAAGATAAAACATTATATATATATATATATATATATATATATATATATTCTTGTCCACTGGTTTCAACTCTTGTCTCATGTATTCAAAAGACTGGAGCTTTCAGCACATTACTTAGATTCATAATGACGTTTGATAATGGCGTTTTCAATCAATTGTACATCATGTACATGCTTTGCATTCTTACATGATTTGAACAATTTAAATTTCAGCATAGAGCATCATATCACTTCATAGTAGTCTTTATTTACTGTTTAGTTAAAAAACATTGTTTAACGTCGTAGAGATATTGTGAAGAAAATTAAAAAAGTGCTACGAAATAGTTAATATAAGTATATGAATAAATTGTATATTAAATATTTTGTTGAACGTGACAAGCATTTTATTTATCGAACACAGGATGATGAAAGGGAAAGATAAAGTTTATATCGGCTGGATTCATCTCAGCCGAAAAAGAGCCTGAATTATCACCACAAGGCGTTTTGCATTATCCGATATTATTAGTTCATCTAGTTCATCACCTTTCCTCTACGTGTGAGAATAAATAGGCAGATCTTACAGAGATTTAGCCGTTATATCTCGGTAAATTGCTCAACCCCTTCCTCTATAACAAGAATATGGCATCCAAGTAGCGATGTCGTGAATCTTCTAGATTCATCGTAGAAAAATCTAGAGTTATGAGTTAATACAGCTGTGTAGTTGAGGAATTTGATCGCAAATATGTGGGCCCTGCTGCTTTCCTGCGTCGCATTATTTTGGAGAAAAATATCATGCAGTTTGTATCTATGTATATATGTATGCATGTATGTACGAGGTTGTAAATAAAGATGCCAGACTAATAGAAAAATTCTTTTCTACTCTAGGCACAAGGCCCGAAATGTTGAGGGAAGTGGGGCTAGTGGATTAGAACGATCTAAGTACGCAACTGGGACTTAATTTATCGACACCGAAACGATGAAAGGCAAAGCTGACCTCGGTGGAATTTGAAAACAGAACGTAAAGACAGACGAAATACCGCTAAGCATTTCGCCCAGCGTGCTACCGTTTCTTATTTCTTTATTGCCCACAAGGGGCTAAACATAGAGGGGACAAACAAGGACATACAAAGGGATTAAATCGATTACATCGAGCCCAGTGCGTAACTGGCACTTAATTTATCGACCCCGAAAGATGAAAGTCAAAGTCGACCTCGGCGGAATTTGAACTCAGAACGTAACGGCAGACGAAATACGGCTAAGCATTTCGCCCGGCATGCTAGCGTTTCAGCCACCTCGCCGCCTTGACTATTAGAAAATCTAAACAATTACGTATTTTGTCACTCCCCAAATATTACACGGTTTTGATTGCTCTCAATAAGTGGAGTATGTTGCAGTCAATGATTCAATCTTTATTCTACATTACGTCATAAATACTCTCTTCATTATTCCACAAATGTCGTACATGTATGTATATTCAAAACTACAAATATATATATATGCATATTTACACGTGGGTTCACGATCTTACAAACAGGTTACATACATTTTCTGAAGGTTGTCAAGGGAAAGCAGATTTAGTGTATGCAAAAGCTTCGCATTTACAACAGATTTGACACATTTCAAACAAAAGCTACAAATTCACACAGTAAGCCTTATTCTTCACTTTCACTGCAAAAGTTCACGAAGAACTATATTTCGTGTACAGATATTCAGCGGCTCCTACACATGTCGGCCTCCTTAAGTCTAAATCTGTAACTTCAAATCGTCTCTGTTCGTTTCTTCTGTTACGTTTGGTTCTGCTTAGAGCAAGGAATAAATGCTTGTGGTATAAACAGGCTGGCAATGAATACGGTACCTCTCAGTTGAATCGAAAAGATAATAGTGGAATAGAGCTGAGCATGGAAGTAAAGTAATTAATAGTACATCAAGTGCAAATACGTATAGCTACGTAAATAATATATTGATGGCACACAGCGTATTACATATATTGATGAGAATTATTAATGAGAAAAAAGAGAAAATTAATTTGATCGTGTGAATTTATGAACGTAAAAGCATTACTTGATAATTATAAGAGACAGAAGAGACGAGAATGGACTTTTTTTAATACAAAAAACAAACAGCACGGCGCCGGTTCGTGTCGAATAACTTGGAGATCGTGAAGATTGGTTTATTCTTGTTATTTGTATCAGTCGTCTGACTGCGGCCATACTGGGGCAGTGCTTGACAAATTTCAGTGGAACGAATCGACCCCAGTACCTGATAGTTATTGTATCAGTATCTTTTTGCCGAACCGCTATTTAACGGGGACGTAACACACCGTCATACACACACATACACAGACACAGACCCCCCACACACGTATTTTCGGGCTTCTTTCTGTTTAGTATAATTCTTTTATTCTTTTATTCTTTTATTGGTTTCAGTCATTTGACTGCGGCCATGCTGGAGCACTGCATTTAGTCGAGAAAATCGACCCCAATACTATTCTTTGTAGGGCTAGTACTCATTCTATCGGTCTCT
>NC_068999.1:44274346-44276299 GCF_001194135.2 Octopus bimaculoides
CACTCTCCATCTTCCAAATCCACTCACAAGACTTTGGTCGGCCCGAGGCTATACGAGAGGCTTCTTTCGGTTTCCGTCTAACAAATCCACTCACAAGGCTTTGGACGGCCCGAGGATATAGTAAAAGACACTTGTCCAAGATGCCACGCAGTGGGACTGAACCCGCAACCATGTGATTGAGAATCAAGCTTCTTACCACACTGCTGCTCCTGCGCCTACCAAATCCACTGAAATCTATTAGTCATAAAGATAAAGAAACGAAGTGTTGTTTCTCCCTGAGTTTATATTCAAATTTGATTTATCATAGCTGCGAAGGAAACTTTATTCCCAAGTAAAGATCTACGGTAAATAATACTGTACTGTACTGTTAAAATGTCTATAGCCACCGTCATTAGAATTAAATGATCGGAAAACGCCTCATAAATCACAGTGAGCAGTTAAATGTCTATTATAATTGTTATATGAGAAGGTGCATTTCCTTCAGATGTTAGATAAACCGTGCTGGATTTGATACAATGACATATATCGTTCTACTGACTCAAAAGCTATGATTGTTCGTATATAAAGCAAGATATATTATATTATTCTATACTTAATATGGCGGCGAGCTGGTAGAAAGGTTAACACGCCGCACGAGATGCTTAGCGGCATTTCGTCTGTTTTTAAGTTCTGAGTTCAGATTCTGCCGAGGTCGACTTTGCCTTTCATCCTTTCAGGGTTGATAAATTAAGTACCAGTTGCGTACTGGGAAGCAAACGTCTTATTCCTTAGTCCCGCTTGCGCCTGCTTACTAAACAGAAATGCACTGTATGATGTGATTCATTTTATGTCGTGTATGTTTAGTTACGGCCTAAGACTCATATATATTAGTTAGTAAAACATAAAGAGCCAATACGATCTCTGTAAAAACCCGTTGTCATGTAAACTAAAAGCAGAACAAATATTCAATGAGATGTATCGAACAATATATATCAAATTTGACGTTCAGTCATCTTGTCAAGTCGTTAGTTACATCATACTGCATTCACACTAGCTCTCATTTCTCTCTCTCTCTCTCTCTGTCTCTCTCTGTTTGTATATATAAATACACATATATATATATGTGTATATATATATATATATATATAGAGAGAGAGAGAGAGAGAGAGATATGTATGTATGTATATATATAGAGGATATATACACTATTCAGGCCGAGAAACCGGCCCCTATTTGTCGTTTTTATTTTGCTCACTTGTGTATCTAAATGACATTTGTTAGCTGTAAATACACGAGTGTTCTGAACGATGACAACAAGCAGATAAAAAGGTGTTGCTGAGAGAACGCTGCGGAAACGATCAGGTCAAGGACGTGAAAAAATAAAGATTCGGTACTTCGAATTTAAGGAACATGAACCCGACGCTGTGTGGGATGAATGCTTAACAGGTAAATGAAGAATTAAGGTGTTAAATGGAGATGCAGATATTACTGTGAGCTTTGCAGCCACCTGATAGCAGTTCAGTTCCACTGTGTGGTACCTTGGACAAATGTCTTTTACTACCGTTCTTAGCCAACCAATGCCTTGTCAGTGAATTTAGAAGCCCGTCGTTTATATAAATGTGTGAGTGTGTGTGTGTGTGAGTTCTGCTTCACAGCAGGTGTTGGTTTCATTGTTTACGACCCTGTAGCTCAGCTGTCGGTAAAGAAATCGATAGAAAAAATACCAGAATTTCAAATGAGTACTAGGGTCGATTTATTCGACTAAAACTCTTCAAATCGGTGCCCCAGCATGAGCGCAGTCCACTCACTGAAACAAGTAAAACATAAAAGATATGTTTTCCATCACAAAGGCGCAGGAGTGGCTGTGTGGATGTAACTTGTTTGCTGATCACGTGGTTCCGGGTTCAGTCCCACTGCGTGGCACCTCGGGCCGGCCAATGCCATGTGGGTGGATTTGATAGACGTCGTATACAT
>NC_068999.1:44276429-44277730 GCF_001194135.2 Octopus bimaculoides
TATATATATATATATGCCTGTGTGTGTGTTGTGTGTGTGTGATTGTGTGTGTTTGTGCGTCTGTGTTTGTCCCGCTACCATCGCTTGACCACCAATGCTTGCGTGTTTACGTCCCCGTAACTTAGCGTTTCGGCAAAATAGACCGATAGAATAAGTACTAGGCTTACAAAGAATAAGTCCTGAGGTCGATTTGCCCGACTAAAAGCGCTACTCCAGCATGGCCGCAGTCAAATGACTGCGAAAGTGTAAAAGACTATAAAAAAAAACAAAAAATTCTCTTTACAAAATTATAATATTTAATATTGTTTATATATTAAGGTCAGACAACTTATTCTCTGACGAAAATAGACAATGAAAAGCAGACACAGAAGAAACACACATAAACAAAGGGTCGTATCATAACCCCTCATTATTGGCTCCGCGTAGTCATATGGCAAAGGGATATACGTTACTTAGAAAAACAATCAGGCACAGACACCGCCTCAAATACTTACCCCCCACCATATACACACACATATATACACAGTCATACGTTTAATTATATAAAATTTACATGAAAGCTCGTTTACAACTGACCTGGGATTAAACGAAAAATAGATTTTATGTACCTAAGCGTATTAATTTAGAAGCAAGCACACATACACAACTATACACAGAGCCCATATATGTATATGTATACCTACCCATTGCTCCTCGCCCTCTCTTTCTCTGTCTGTCTGTCTGTCTCACTCTCTCTCTCTCTCTATATATATACACATATATGTTTCGTATACATATATATATATATGAAACAAAATATGAAAGGTGTGTGTGCGTATGTATATATACTTACATACGTAAATACATACGTAAATACATGCATACTTACATTCATGCATAAATGCATATACATAGATATGAGTTTGCAAACGCGATTTTTCCTTTTTTTTATGGCTGTATTTATCATGAACGCTTGAAATATGTGCAAGATAGCTATCCCATAAAGACGTCACCAAATGCTAACTTGCAAATCTAAATTCTAGAGGTAGAGATATAAAATAAAGGAAGTCAAGAAAGCTAACTTTATGTGGATAGCAAAGTCGGTAATATGTTTAAGCCAAAACCACTCAGATTACTGCCTTTTGTTGTATTTTATCATCTGTTACTTACTTCAAAACTATGTTAATGGACCATTAAAACGATTACGACTTGTGCAAGAGCACTGATATTTATGTTAGTGTTTCGTTAAGCAGCCATGTTGTGAACAGTTGTAACCTTGAACTAACAAAGGAACCACATTTGCGGTCACTAAACCTGATATA
>NC_068999.1:44277858-44279985 GCF_001194135.2 Octopus bimaculoides
ATATATATATATATATATATATATATGTATATATATATATATATATATGTGTGTGTATGTACGCATGTATATGCATACATGCATGCATGTTTAATTGTATATATATATATACCTCTATGCAAGTGTTTATAGGGAACGCATTCTTTACTTTCTCTCCTCGTTTCTGTGTTCCTTTCTATAGAAGAGCATAGGCTCGAAACGTTAAAGACATTTTTCACTTCCTGAGCTTTAAACTAATATACATATATTAGTTTCTGTGTGTATTTTATGCGTAAGAGCGTATGTCTGATTGTATTTAAACGTGTTTATGCGTGTGTCAGTGTAATTATATGTATATGTGTGCATCTTTGGTTATTACTGACACTGGATGTCTTCATATTTCTATTGTTATGTTCCGCAACTTCAATATGTGAGTTCTTGGCGTAATTGTGGGCGTGTGTGCTTGCCTGTTTGTTTGCGTGTACGTATGTTTTTCGAGAAAAAAGGGAATGAAAGGTATATTGTGTTTTTCTGAGTTTAGCAAAAAAGTAAGAACGATGAAGGTTTACGTGGGAGCTGTCATATTCAGTAAGGGTTCAATTCTTTACTGTTCATCTTCTCTTTCGCGGAAGACTTCAATTAAGATTCCTTGAAGACTGGCGCTAACAGATAAGAGAGGTACTTACTTGTCTCGTTGATTTCGCTATAGAATCTCCCATGGAGAGAGAGAGGGGGGAGAGAGAGTGCGAGAGAGACAGAGTAACAGAAAATGGAAGAGAAATACGACAGCACCGATAGAATAAGAGAGATAGAAAGTGAAAGAGAGAAGAGAAAAGAAAATTAACATTGTGCATGTGTTCATGGCAAGATTAAGGAATATTGGGATCTGAAAGGAAGCATGGAACGAAAGAGAGAGAGAGAGAGAGAGAGAGAGAGAGAGAGAGAGAGAGAGAGAGAGAGAGAGAGAGGGGGAGGGAGGTTGGGGGTGGGGAAGAAAGTTAGGTAAACTGAATGAAAAGTATATGTGTATATGAAATTCTGTATTATTGGATGTGATTAGGGTGAAAAGGAGAGATAAATATGGACAGAATTAGAGCGGTTCGAAGAAAAGGTAAGGTAAAATGGAAGGAATGAAAGAGGGAGAGAAGAAGGAAGTGACAGATAGCGAAGGAGTGGAAAGAAAAGGAGACAGAATGAGTGAAAAACATGAGAGAGTAGATGGGAGTTGAATGGAAGTGAGAAAGGGAGTAAAAGTGAGTGTGTATGAGAGAGAGAGAAAGAAAATGTGTGAAAGAAAAATTAGGAAAATAGAAAAGAGAGTGAGTATGTATTAAACGAAAGAATGTGTTATCATTCGATGTGATTAGGGTGGTGGAGAGAGACAAGCATGAACTGAATAAGGGTGGCTGGACAAAAACGAAAGTGAAAGTAGCTTCAATAATCCAGTTCATCCTCCGTGAGAGTTTGGACAATGAGCAAACTGCAGCATGCTGTGTGCCAATCTATATGATTGACAAGTGTTGGCCTGATGGTCATATACAATTACTCAAACAAAACTCTCGTGTCCAATAGCGTTTAATCAGTCAATATTATCAACCATTCCTCCTCCTCCTCCAGCTGCTGCCGCTGCTGCTACTTCTTCTGCTTCTCTGCCGAAATTGAGGCCAAAGTAAGTTCACATGAAGATATATATTCTATTATTTTTATTATTATTATTATTATTATTATTATTGTTGTTATTATTATTATTATTTTTATTATTATTATTATCATTATTATTATTATTATTATTATTATTATTATTATTATTATTATTATTATTATTATTATTATTATTATCATCATCATCATCATCATCATCATCATCATTATTATTATGATTACTATCGTCTACTTGCTTTTTCTTGAGAATAAACATATTTTATATAATTTTTTTTTTTCATCATTACCGATTCTGCTTCATTATTAATATTATTTTGTCATGATTATTATTATTATTATTATTATTATTATTATTATTATTATTATTATTATTATTATTATTATTATTATTATTATTATCATTATTATTACAGTTGTTGTTGCTGTTTTTTCAGGCAGCAACAAGCGTCAAGCACAACTATCTAAGATTATAATCAACCTAACAAC
>NC_068999.1:44280458-44281783 GCF_001194135.2 Octopus bimaculoides
TGTAATAATAATAATAATAATAATAATAATAATAATAATAATAATAATAAGAAGAAGAAGAAGAAGAAGAAGAAGAAGAAGAAGAAGAAGAAGAAGAAGAAGAAGAAGAAGAAAAGAAGAAGAAGAAGAAGAAGAATGGCACACTTCTTTTTTTGCTTCTATATTTTCTGGAGGAGTACCTCAATCCTATGAATAATAATGATGATGATGATGATAATAATAATAATAATAATAGAATTTGATTATAGTGCAAAACGCTATCACTTCAACAATACAACCCAAACAAAACAACGCACAGCACAAGACACACTACTTAGCAATTATCCAGTGAAATGAAAAATAACATAACACAATAAAATACCGGGAATAGTTTTAGCGACCCTAACAACAGAAAAGAACACCCAATGCTGCACACACCCCAGAATTTGGTGACGCAGTAAAAATTTGCCGCAAACTACCAAATGCAGACCAATTATATAATAATAATGATAATTGTAACAACAGCAACAACAACAACATAAACAGTAATGATAATAATAATAAACTGTGAAAGAAAGCAAGCGATGCTGGATCAGAGATATAGGATGCCCAGCTGACAGCAAAGTATGCGATAAGGTGGAAAGAAAAGTTCATAGACATGACAGGTTAGCTTGGGAGGTTAAGGAGCTGTGGTCGATGAAAAAGGTGGTAGTAGTACCAATAATTGTCGGAGGCCTGGGAACAGTGAGTAAAAACCTTCAGAAGTACATGGAACAAATACGGGTTGTAATAAGGGTGAAACAATTGCAGAAAACATCACTGCTTGGAACCGCTCGAATGCTTCGGATGGTCTTCGAAAAATTTCGATGTGATAAAATATCACATCGATAAAATATGTTGGAACACAAGTATGCTAATCCCAGGACTAAAACTCTCGCGTGGAAAACATCTGTACCTGTGATTGTCAAAGCTTTGGGTTTGATATGAAATGGAGCTCATAAATACTATGGTCAAATCTCAGGAAACCCAGAGTGTCAGATGATCAACGAAACTTCTACTCACAATCGTAAGGTTGTGAGTTCAAATCACGGCGATGCGTTGAGTCCTTGAGGAAGACACTTTATTTCATGTTGCTCCAGTCCACTCAGCCGGCAAAAATGAGTTGTACCTGTATTTCAAAGGGCCAGCCTTGGGACACTGTGTCACGCTGATTCACGCTGAGAACTACGTTAAAGGTACACGTGTCTGTGAAGTGCTCAGCCACTTGTACGCTAATTTCACGAACAGGCCGTTCCGTTGATCGGTTCACCTGGAACCCTCGTCGTCTGTCGGAGTGCTCCTTTATA
>NC_068999.1:44284081-44286227 GCF_001194135.2 Octopus bimaculoides
GATGTATAGATAGATAGATAGATAGATAGATAGATAGATAGATAGATAGATAGATAGATAGATAGATAGATAGATAGACAGACAGACAGACAGACGAGAGAAAAGATGAAGGAAAGATAAAATAAACGCAAGGTTGAGAAAAGGAAATAAAAAAATTCGAAAGGACGAGAAAGAGAGAGAGAGATACAGAGAGACAGAGAGAGAAAGAGAGAAAGAAAGAAAGAATGAATGAAGAAGGTGTGAAAGATAGAGACAGAGACAGTGAGAGAGCAAAAAGAAAAGAGAGTTGTTAATGAATGCAGAGGTACTTATTTCTGGCTTTACATTAAAAGGCAACGGCGTTGTGTAGCAGTCATGTTGGCTAATAGCAACAAGGTAAGACGCTGGATTTCGCCTGCTTAATCATATTACTATTTGTGTGCAGTTATGGTGTGTCTTAATACGATAACATAGTTTACTACGAGGGCGAGTTATAAAGTTGATTGAGTGAACATTCAGTCGGTCCACTGGGAGTTATTCACATGATGTCTGCTCTATCTCAACGAACTTCCGCGTTTCATAGAAGCAAACTTAAGTGAAGTTATATATTAACTTCATACACGCATATCTGATCTGAACACACAAAAATAATTATATATATATATATGTGCTTGTCTTTATCGCTCACTATCTCTCTCTCTCTCTCTCTCTCTCTCTCTCTCTCAGTATATATGTAGGTGTGTGTGTTGTGTGTGTGTGTTTGTATGTGTTTGTGAGTCTATGTGTGTGTCAGTGCGTGTGTACATGTGATATATCTAAGAAATTTGCATGAACGTACTTTTAATACACGAATGCACACGCAGACTTGCACGTATGTGCATATATATATGTGTGTGTGTGTGTGTGTGTGTGTGTGTGTGTGTGTGTGTGTGTGTGTGTGTTTATGAATAGTTGATTAGTCTGACTCCAGTACGCAACTGGTACTTAATTTATCGACGCCGAAACGATCAAAGGCAATGTCGACTTGGGCAGAATTTGAACTCAGAACGTAGCGGCAGACGAAACACCGCTAAGCATTTCGCCCGGAGTGCTAACGATTCTGCCAGCTCGCCGCCTTAAAAAATAACAACAACAACAACAATAACATCAACAACAACAATAACAACAACAACAACAATAATAATAATAATAATAATAATAATAAGAGTTAGAAGCTAGAAGTTGCGCTGGTGAAACTTGCATGATGAATACGACAAGAATAAAATGAAATCACGAAACTAAACAGAAGATACAATAAATAAATAAAGAAAAAAGAAAGGAAGAATGAAAGAAAGAAAGAAAGGAAAAAGAAAGAAGAAAAGGAAAGAAATAGCCATGTAAGAAAGAAATCGGATAAGGAAACCAATTTAAGGAAGGGCCGAGATAGCGTTGCGTGTTTGACAATGATTTCATTCTAAGTTGTCATCTCCAAGACATGGCTACATCACATGCACGTTTTGACTGTTTCGCCAATCACGTCTGTCATTCGATTTATTACAGCCACCATTGAGTCTTCCATTTTATGATAGAATACCAAACGAATGTCCTAGTTCTGCAAATTGCATATATTTATATTCAACGTGGCCTAATTTTAATATTTTTATATATATATATATATATTTGGTATTTGGATGTTTTTGAATACGTTTTTTTTTTTGAAATCGTTCTTTAATCATATTTTGTTGTTTATTTCTTTGTTTGTATTTCTTTTTCTCATAGTTTATTTATTTCTGTACTTTATTCATTCGGTTAATTAGTTTAAACTAGTGCATGGCGGACACCAAATTGGTGCGGTTTTTGTGTGAGTAGGTGTGTACCGCGCTGAATTGAATAGACAAGAGTCCGGGAGTCTCTTAGAGAAATAAACATGGCCGACTATTATCAGTCAGGAGGAAAAAAAGCATAAAAACGAGCTACGATGATGAAGCTGCAGTAGTAATAGTAGTAGTAGTAGTAGTAGTAGTAGTAGTAGTAGTAGTAGTAGTAGTAGTAGTAGCAACAGTGGCAGTCGCAGTAGCACCAGTAGTACTAGTAGTAGAAGTAGTAGGCAAGAACCTGCAGCAGCGGCAGCAGCAGTAGTAGTAGTAGTAGTAGTAGTAGTAGTAGTAGTAGTAGTAGTAGTAGTAGT
>NC_068999.1:44286237-44286795 GCF_001194135.2 Octopus bimaculoides
GGTGGTAGTCCTACTGCAGCCGATGTTATTGGTGTTGCTGTTATTGTTGTAGCAATATTTGGTGGTGGTGATGATGATGATGATGATGTTGTTGTTGCTGTTAGTGATGGCGGTGGCGGTGTTGGTGGTGGCGGTGGTGGTGGCGGTGGTGTTGGCGTCTGTGGTCGTGGAATCGATCGTACTGAATATCAGAGATTGCCATCTGAGATAGCGATCTCTCCGACTCTAAAACAATGAATTATTCATCAAACCGTCACTGCCATGTGATGGCTTGTAATAAGTGGGTCTACTTACCAAACATATCTACATACGCACTCGTATCCAACACAAAACATACATATAAACAAACATCAGCGTACATGCACATACACAAGTGTGTGCAATGTTATCCAAAATATACATAAATATATGTATAGATATATAGAGAATAACCTATTAATACCAAACTTATATGCAAACTCCAACAAGCACACACCAATCTTTCATATGCAGATATAAAGATTGCACAAGCATTGCATATCTGTATATATATATATATATATATATATATATATATAT
>NC_068999.1:44287332-44289742 GCF_001194135.2 Octopus bimaculoides
TATATATATATATATATATATATATATATATATATGTGTGTGTGTGTGTGTGTGTGTGTGTGTGTGTGTGTGCGTGTGGTTGTGTGTTTGTGAATATATAGAAACACCAAGAGTATGGGAATATATATATACAGCATGATATAGTCTGTTTGGAAAAATACATCGTAGTTTCAAGTTTTCCGCCTCATAAGAAGTAAGAAATAAGTTATCTCTATCGCAGCAAATGAGCGAATACGCAACACGAAATCTTTTTATGCGTAATGGCTGAAAATTGTAAACTGCCCATTGTTAACGTAACAGGAAAATTCCGCCTAAAAACACTATTTTAGCCTTTGTAAAGATAATTCAATAGACAGATCTTTGATTAATATTTACTTTAAAGCTCATCTGTTTTTGGTGAAACTGGCAGTGTGTCTCCACGTACAAGTGTTCAATTATTCATAGAAACGGTAGATTACGGCAACATAATTTTCACATTATGAAACAGAATCATCAAGGAGGTGTCGCGAAATATCAATAGCAACGGTAAGCTTATCAGCAATGTAGACAGACAGAGCGAGAGAATAACAGAGAGAGAGAAAGAGAAATATTAAGAGATAGATAGATAGATAGATAGATAGATAGATAGATAGATAGAGAGAGAGAGAGAGAGAGAGAGAGAGAGAGTTAGAAGGAGAGCAAAAGTTTGTTGGCGTCAACGATTGTATAACACTAGGTCAATAATTAAGTAGCCTTTCCATAAAACCAGACTAAGGTAACATGAAATAATAATCTATATATCTGCAAATAAGTGTTTGAGAATAAACGAGAGTAATTCGTGCTCTGCTAAGGCTTTTAATCAAGAAATGTGAACTTCTTTGTAAAATTATGGCAGATGTGAAACAACTATGAAGAGGAAAGGCGAGGAAAGGCCAGCTTCATACAAATTGTATATATACAACATACTTACAGAGCTTTGCACACGCACACCCACACATACATCCACACACACATATGTTTGTATACGTATAACTAAATGTATATGCATGTATGTATGGTTGTATGTTTGTATGTATGTTTGTCATAAACTAGAAGAATATGCATTCCAAAACAGAAATTGGTTGGTAACTTTCTGACTATAAGCGAAATGGATTTTTCAATTCAAGACAATATTTACAAGCCAATATATATATATAGCTTTATGTTTGCTTCGATAAACGGACCCTCCTAATAAACAACTATTTTACTCAATCGTTCTCTGCAAAGGTCATAAAACAGGTTATTATCTCTTCCACACACACACACACACACACACACATATATATATATATATAAACCACGTGTGTATGAATATGAACAAATATTTGTATTTTCATTAGAATCGATGAAATGTGTGTCGTACGATACAAATGAGAAGATATCTTCTCGAACACAGAGTCGCCGTTAGAACAGCGGAAATGCCGTTAACTTAATGGCAAGGCACCCAGCTGGGAATTTTGAGGGATATGGATTCGTGCCCCATGACTGTTTGTAGACAAACTTTTCCGCCCTGTAATGGTAGTTTACCCAGTATTTCTTCTGTTCTAACGGCAAATCTGCATTCGAAAAAATATCTTATTTGTTTCGTACAATATATATATATAAAGTGATGGTATGTTGTCAACTTAATGTGACAGTCCCATGAAAGGGAAGAATACTACTGCTATTATTCAAATATATATATACGCATTTATATATTCATGAACATATATACATATATACACAAATAATTATATATATGCCATATATATATGTATGTCTATTTTACACCCTCACAATTACACACACACACACACACACACACACACACACACACACACACACACGTGCACATATATAGATATATGTAGATGTCTGAGCGTGTGTCTTCAACACAGACTTAGTTATATTTCAGCTTTGCCTTGGCATTTAAGATGTCCATACTAATATTCAATCATTTGACGAAGAAGAACATTAAATGTTTCCCGTGATTTGAAAGAAAAATCTATGTAGTGGACAATGGAGTCATATTCCCATACAGAAAGACACACATACATACATACATACATACATACATACATGCATGCTTTCATACTTATATATATACATACACGTATGTGTGTGTGCGTGTGCGCGTGCGTGTGTATGATAATAACAAGTTTAAAATATTTCTAGCGTTCCTTTTGCGTAATGTAGGCTATAATCGCGTTGATTTACTGGTTGCTTTCGTCGTATTCCTGGTGGTTGTACAGAATAAATTGAAATTTGTGAAAGTCGATAGCATTTTTACAATGCCACTAATTATATCCGGTGCTCAGCATCGAGAAATAACCAACAAGTTTTAATTTGTAAAAATGCTCCAAGACTCATATGATTATGTATATGAACGTATGTGTATTGTGTGTATATATAT
>NC_068999.1:44291316-44292639 GCF_001194135.2 Octopus bimaculoides
ATATATATATATATATATATATATATATATATATATATATATGTGAGTGTGTGTGTGTGTGTGTGGTGTGTGTGTGTGTGAGAGGGAGAGAGAGAGAGAGAGAGAGAGAGAGAGAGAGCGTGTGTGTGTGTGTGTGTGTATGCACGCATCTGTGTCTATATTTCTGTACATTTATATACATATGTATTATGTAGTGTCTGTATGAATGTATGTTCAATACTTGTTTATTGTATTATAAAACAACAGAGTGTAGCTCTGCCCTTATCGATTTCTTATTTGATCAGACTCACATATATATACATTTATAAGAGATTGCCGCTTTTGTAATGAGATTTCTATATGACATTAGCAGCGTTAGGTAAGTGAATTGGTTTCAGCTAGAAATTTGACGCGATTTAATCCAGGCTTACCTCTTGTTCTTCTCACTGCTAGCTACAAGGAAATATTCGCTATAAATCTGGAAAGCTGCCAAAATGTGTGTCTTCTCGCCGACATTTTCTGTCACTAAACTGTATGAAACGCTTTTAACAGAAAATTGAGTTTGCTTTTGAGGCTGATATTGATAATGGGGTCACTGGGTCAGTGGAACACTTTTGAAGATTTCGTCTCGTATATCAAAGATCTATGAGTTTTTCGGTTTTTCATTGATGCTCAACAGCCTTAATTAGAATCGAACGCAGAACTACATGCTTTCAAAACACTTATCAGTTATGTAGTTTACTTGCAGTGTACATCGTTGACCTGCCCCACCTTTTCGTATTGACATTGATTATCACTAAGAGTTAATGTGTTTAAAATGCTATGGGCCATTCTATTTTCAGTATAATTTAATTCGAAGAGGTAGGACATTGTCTGTGACATTTCGATATATTTCTACTCTAAGGAAATTTGTGCCGTATCTTTTTACTCTGATCATTTGCGAGAGAACTATATTTGCACGTTTTGATATCTAACTAGCCTTCATTATTATGTATGGGGCACAGTTGAGCAAGAGACCAATAAAACACTTTGTAACACCAAAGATGAACTGAAGGCATGGATTAGAGCAGCATTCACCAACCTAAAAAAGGAGACCGTCCAGAAGATTTGCAGGAGATTCCGAAGTCGTCTGGAGACCGTGGTTGAAGCCAATGGCGATTTTATGCAATATATTTACTCTGAAGCATTTCAAGATATTTCAAAGTAACTTTGGTAAAAGAAATCTGTTAAAATGCGATGTCACTGTTATTTTCATTTTTACGTTATTTAGACGACAGTTTATTTACTGCACCCTGTATATGTATATATATATATATATATATATATATATATATATATATATAT
>NC_068999.1:44292916-44297877 GCF_001194135.2 Octopus bimaculoides
TATATATATATATATATATATATATATATATATATATATTCATTCATGCATAGGCTTTTTCCGTCTTCAATATTTTCCATACTTTCATAAGCACTTCCATCTTCGTCATTGCAAGGAGCTGTTATTTTCCAATTTCGCTACCGCTGCTCTATTGCACTTCGCTAGCAGAATTATGGCTTTAAGTAGAATCACAGATCTGTATGTGTGCGATATGCCAAGTGGTTGTGTTCATTCATTGCGTGTCATAATTCTATTCTATGAAACAATATTCTCTTCAAGAGAACTGATTCTACACACTTGATAGAAGATATGCAAATATTTCAAAGCAGCTGGCCCCAATGACAGATTGGTGTTCAGTCGCCATACAAAGATTGCTCTAAATTCAGTGGCTTTATTAAAAATTCATTTTTAAACTCTTCAAATTTTGAAGTTTCAATTTCCTAAATAAATAGATTTGTTAAATTGAAAAAAAGTCTCCATTGATTTTCTAACCAGGGTTACAAAATGGAATGATAGAAATGTACGTATGTGTGTGTTTGAAAGGAAGCGTGTGTGAATGTGTGTGTATGTGTATCTGTGTGTGAGATAGAGAGAAAGAGAAAGAGAGAGAAATTGTTTGTATGTATGTTTGTGTGCGCGAAGAATGTGCCTAAATGTGTATGAGCGTTGATGTACGCGCAAATGTGAGTATAAAATTATGTGAATTGGCGTGTGTGAAAATAGGTTGACATGTGTGTGAAGGTCGATGTAGAAGAGAGAGAGAGAGAGAGAGAGAGAGAGAGAGAGAGAGAGAGAGAGAGAATGTGTGTGTGGGGAGTTGCATGCGTGCGTATGTGTGATTCTGTATGGATGCTCCTATGACGATCACAGATCTGAGGAAGACGAGAATGTGGTAGAGGCAAGTGAGGAAGACGAGAATGTGGTAGAGGCAAGTGAGGAAGACTTGATAGAATAAGTACTAGATTTACAAAGAATAAGTCCTGGGGTCGATTTCCTCGACTAATGGTTGTGCTCCAGCATGGCCACAGTCAAATGACTGAAACAAGTATGTGTAGACAGATAGATAGATAGATAGATAGATAGATAGATAGATAGACGCATATATATATATATACAGTGAACGTGCAATACATGCATACATATATAAATAAGTAGATCCATTTATGAAACCAAGTGCATTGGATAAACGTATTCTAGTGGCTAGCATGAATTTACATATTTTTTCCATTTAAAGCCCTCACCACGCATTAATATGTTGGTTTCTGTTATTCAGAATCTCGTTCTTTTAGTTCCAGAGTTTCTTCTTCATTTGAGAATCTGAGAAGAATTATTTTATTGATTTCCTTAATTATCTTCTTTGTATTTATTCTACGAGTGTTCCTTTGTTGCGTTTCAACTGACCCCTATTCATGTCAACATTAGGTTTTCTGACAATTCCATTATCTATTCTTCAAATTAGTCATTAAACACAATAGCAGAAAATGTCCTAATTCTTTTCATTGTTTGAAGAATAGAAAATAAACCAAAAACAAAAAAAAAGGAAAAATATTACAAAATCGATAGTTCTGCAGTTAAGAATTGTGTTTACTAAGTACTTTGAGATATTCTGCTTATAAGCTAATGCATATACTTATATTTGCCCGTTTGGAATCGAACCTTATTTTGAATGCAACATCAAATAATATGTTGGTAAATATTTCAAGATTATTAATAAGCTGTGAATATTTGCAGAGCCTTAATCCTGGTGTACATCATCCTTAGTTCTTATTAGAATATCATCCGATACTCTTTGGTCAGGAACTTTAATAAATCATCCCCGTTATGTTTAACACGTGACATACTATAATCCTGTGACACGATTACGAAATATTCAACAAGGAACAAAGGACGACATAGTTTATATTGGTAGCGAGGCTTAAAATGGTAACGACGCATGCCGACAAGAGATAACTAATGTATTAGATTTCCACCTGAGTTAATCCCTTCACTGACAGGTGTATAATGGTAAAGGATGATACGTATTAAGGGTATTGCCGCTATCTTTCTGTTAAAATTTAAATGTAACTGTTGTGTATCTGATAACACATGTGTGGTTGAAATTCATTTATAGGAAATAGGTTGACACATCTGTTGCTGTTATCTTTGTCTACCAATAACTACACACCTTATTTTAGATGGCGGTTCACACCAAAAGAAAGGGTCGTGGAGGGTCAAATGATTTTGTCACGTACAAGGCAGTTGCAAGCGCCCAATTCGTTATGATTGTAAGGGAGGTGTTTACATTTCGTGTAACTTCATCATATGAATGAATGAGAAATACAAACACATCTTGGCCATAATAACACATGCAAGAACAATAATATATAAACGCCTGCACAAATATACGACAAGGTTTCTACACAGTTTCCTATCAGATTCTCTCATAAAGCATTCTTCGGCCCACAGCTATAGTAGAAGACACTTGCCTATGATGCTGCACAACGTTACTGAACCCTAAACCATGCGGTTGTAAAGCTAGCGACTTAACTACGCAGCTACGCCTGCGCCTATACATGTGTGAATGTTGGAATGCTGCATGTGCACTCCTCGTACGAAAGTATATATTGTTGCAGCTCACAAATGTTTCTAGAAGAGTGAAGCATTCTGCTGCACCAGAATACCTTATTATAGCTGTTGGTGTATTGCCTGCAGACCATAACCTATTGTGTGTTCTTATGAATTTCTTGTATATAAATGACTTACTTCTATATTGCCTTATTGTAATGAATGCAGCTGTGTGTCTCTCTCGAAATTATGTATATGTATATATATTATTGAATTAACTATATTTCCCGCCTCTGCGTTGACTTTTTATTGCCTCAAATTCCAGGTTAATGTCAGTACATTCAGTTATGCACCAAGTACTTCCCTGCATCAAATTGTATGTAATTCGTATTTCTTATAATCCATATCGATCATTTTTTAATAGCGAAATCTCTAAAATCTCATTAAAACTTAGCAACCAGAAACGAGTTCAAGTAGACTCTAATTGCGGTATTCATGGCGCATATCTCGTGACATGTTCAAAACAATTCTGCCATGGAATAAACCGATTATGTCCATGGACAAACAGACAAAAGGCATTGATAATGAAGAGCTTACAGGGAGCAAATTTGTAGCCTTTCAGCTTGTTTCGCTTTAGAGTCGATGTAGGCATCGGTGGTTGTCGTCGTCTGTTTCTCTTGAAATATGTCGAATTAGAAACGAAACGAGACTTTGTTTAGTAACGAAACTGAACAACGAACAAATACCTAATTTAGGTTGAAAATAAATGGAATTAATCGGCTGAAAGAAGCATGAGTTAGATAATGAAAAGGTCCAATTTCGATTATTCTGTAATGACAAAAGGGACATGCGCTTTGATCATTATGAAAAGAAGACTAGATGTAACCAACTAAGTTTTAATTACAAAAACCAATTTTGTTTCATTTTTTCCATCTAAACTGTGATTTTTCACGTTAGCGGAGTGTTTGATTGCGTTCTATTTTTATCAAGTATGTCATGTCGTTGCAGCTATGGAAAGTACAATTTAACAACGATAGTAACAAAGATAATTATACAAATTACGTTAGAGGAACTTACTTATAAAAGTACATAAGTCACAGAAAGAGCAATGTGATTCAGGTGCTTGAAACAGTAGTGTGACCAAGTGATAAATGAAAGCATCTAAAGAAGAATAGGAGTTTAATTGAACGTGAATGGATGTAGGGCATGTTAGGAGTTTCGTTGATAATCATTTATACTTAAGTTATTGACCCCGAAAGGATGAAGGGCAAAGTCGACCTCGGCGGAATTTGAACACAGAACGTAAAGACAGACGAAATATCGCTAAACGTTTCTGCCCGCTCGCCGCCAGTTTAGTTAATAATCATTTGTACTCAAAGCACAAGGCCGGAATTTTTAGGAGAGGTAACCAGCCGATTAGATCGACCCCTGTACGCGACTGGTGCTTAATTTATCGACCCTGAACGGATGGAAGGCAAAGGATGGAAGGGCAGGCCGGATAACTGAAAGGATGTTCGCGTGGGTTCCCACCCCGGCATCCGAAACTCGGAGTTTTATCATGACTACCGAATAAGTGTCACATATTTTTACAGATATATACATATATTATGTGTGTGTATTTGTTTCTTCTGTATTTGTCCCCCACCACCGATTGACAACGTCCCCATAATCTAGCGGTTCAGCAAAGGTGACCAATAGAATAATTACAGGCCTTAAAAGGATGATAACTCTGATCGATCTTCTCAGCTAAATATTCTTGAAGCCGTAAAGTAAAAGATAAAATTTTCTTTATTGTAACACTGAAAGTATTATCATGGAAGAATGTCCCAACTTCTTGGAATGAATTGTAATTGATGAGAAATAAGGAAACATTTACTATAGTGAGATCCACAAAATCAGAATTCCTCTCTGTTACTAAACTTAGAATGACATCTTGAAATAGCAGTATTCTTGGTGAGCGTCAATACTAGTTTAGACATTAGAAACACCAAAATGCCTGACTTTATACCTTGTGGTAATTATAGGATAAGAAACAGTTTGAGAAGTCCCAGGGTTAATTTGGTATTCATTATGAGTATTTGTTGTTGTTGTTTTTTTTATGTTAAGTTTCAAGGAAATACAATAATTATCTGTCTTGCTCTGGAGCTGATTCATTCGACTATATCGAGATTTCCAGATTCTGGGCAATTGGCACCATCCTGAACTAAGCAAAATTATTCTAGGTACAGCTATCAATCTATCTATCTATCTATCTATCTATCTATCTATCAATTTAGCAGTCACGCACACTCTCTCTCTTTCTCAATCTCTCTCTCTCTTTCTCAATCTCTCTCTCTCTGTATATGTATATGTAAATATATAAAGTATATATATATATATATATATATATATATATATATATATATATATATATATAT
>NC_068999.1:44298028-44299341 GCF_001194135.2 Octopus bimaculoides
ATATATATATATATATATATATATATATATATATATATATATATATATATACATAAATACATACATGCATATATATGTATGGGGATGGATGGGTCGGTGGTTGTGTGGGTGTGGGTGTGGGTGTGGGTGTCGGGGTGCTTATGCATACGTATCACTTCTGAGAATATTTTTAGTCGATCCGTTTGTGAACAGTGAGATCTAATACATATTTCATTTAAACACAGCGAATCGTACAAACGTGAATATTTACATGCAGGATGATTAGCAATGTGTTTGTAGTCAATGAGATTCTTGTTCCGTTCACCTTTTATTTTTCTCTACAACATTTCGTATCTTCAAATAAATTCGCATGCAATATTAGCTTTTCGGGTTTTCGATCGTCATATATCAAAGTTATATTTATGCAAAATACTCAGAAATGGTTGCGGACATGGTTCCGTGCTTATTAAGTTGAGTTTACAAACGTATTGCTTAAGATCTGATCCCACTCTACTAATTTCGGATTTGATAAAATTTCGCCAGCAATTACCCCAGTTTCTCCAATATATTTATAACATGGGAAATTAGTATGCGCAAACTGTGCGCCAACGTGTCCCGTGTATAAATTTATATATAATGCATGTGTGTATAATGGAACATTATTATGTATAGTCATACTTAAGATGTTTATTACATATTTCAATTAATGCTGCTTAGTCCGCTTCTAATTAATTTATTCCCGTTTAACAAAAACTTTTGCACATCAGCAAAAGTACCATTCACTATCAGAGCGATCAGCTGTTGGCAGCCGTGAACTCTGGCTCGATACATGAATGTACCAATATGGATATATGTATGTATGCAAGCGTAGGAAACTCTTGTTTGTTTAAAATATTTCAATATCAAATTTTGCCAAGTTTTTACATAAGCAATCTCGGACTTTTCAACTCACCATAATATATAAGTAACATCCAACCGTATATCTCTGCAGTTCACTAAAATTCTCCAAATATAAGAAATATATTCTTTAAGCATATTGTCCATATATATACGACCGTGGCTGTCGAGAGTCACGTTAAACTAAAAATGGCAACATAGAAATGTTGAGTAGAAAACACTTTTGGATAGAAAAGGTCATAACATTCTACTGTTTCTCTCCGAAGGGTCTTTCCAAGCAATATTTACATCACTGAGTACATGCGGTCGATATTGTTTACATCACTAGCGCTGCTTTTTATTCGTCACTGAAATATTTGATATTGTTTACCGCTGTATGTGAACCTTGAGATCCACATATATACACACATACCCATATATATATATATATATATATA
>NC_068999.1:44299606-44301519 GCF_001194135.2 Octopus bimaculoides
AGATAGATAGATTGATTGATTGATAAAGGCATCTCCTCTGACCTCTCTCTGAGGAAGGGTCATGCTAGTACAAGTAATACATTACGTCATTACGTCCTTTTGACTTCTTGTGTCTGGTTAATATCGCAGGGGGTGGGGTGTTGGAACTTAACACCCGCGAAAATTGTGGGAGTACTGCATATATATATATATATATATATATATATATATATATATATAGAGAGAGAGAGAGAGAGAGAGAGAGAGAGAGAGAGAGGGAGAGAGAGAGAGAGAGCGTAAGTGAGTGAGAGAAAGAGAGAGTGATATGTAGGTAGATAGATAGATAGATAGATAGATAGATAGATAGATAGCGACTTATATACATACGTACATACATATGTACACATTTTATAAGGCTGGCTATGAACGACTGATACTAGAGCTGTAAAATGTTGCATATATTACTTTGAACTTATTAATATCCTCATTGTTTCTTTCCAGCTAAACTGTCGTCTGACTTTTCAAAGATCGCTTCAGATCTAACTGGTATTTCTAATACTTTGAATAACAAATGGAGAGTATGTTTCACTGATCCGTACGTGAACGTCTATATGTAGTTAATCTACGTCAGGATATAGCTTAAGAGCGTGTTATAAAACTAGAAAAATAGAGCAATTACTGTGAAAGTTATTCGAACCCTCGATCTATTAACCTTCATTCGAACACCAGTCAATGACACTGCAGTAGAAAAACTGTATTAGCCAGCTAATTCATTAGTGCTATAAAAAGGACGAAAGCTAAAAAAAAAAAAAGACAAAACCCTAAATATGAGCCTGTGCGAAGTTATGTTACCAATTGCATTTCTAATTCAGTATGATAAAACCATTTTCTCCAGGGAAAACAGTCGAAGGAAGAAAAAAAGAAAATCATGGGGGAAAAAACACGAAGCCAATTGGTACCTAGAAAAAAAATACCTGTATACTAGGTAATTATAGCGTACGCTGGAATAATGTTTCCGAATTAATGTCACATTATCAATAATGCATGATGTAATATAGAGTTAAGGTTATGCATATTGCGTGTTAGGTATGTATATCAGTGCATTCAAATAAAACAGTTCGCGTTGTTATTTCTTTTAAAGGTAAAAATTTGCGACGTACAATGATAATGATATTAATAATAATAAAAAATAAAAATAAAAATAAAAATATAGACAATAAAAAAAGAAATATAATAATTGGTTTGAGAAAATAAGGGTCGGATGAAGTGTGTGGAAGAGGTGATGGGATGCTGAAAGTCTGCGAGAATGTAGAAAATTAAAGTGGGATATTGGATGCAGTCGAACCAATTATTTGCGTTATAGGATAAGGTGACTTTAACGGATAAGTAATGAATTATTAAAGCAAGTTATGGCAGATATTCAGGTGCTTTCCCATTTGGTTTTCTGATATATTTATTCGTTGTGTATCCACACACACACGCACACACACATATACAAACACACACACACAAACACAAGTACACACACACACACACAGATATATATGTATATATATATGTGAGGAGGTGAGTGTGTTTGTGTGTGTATGTGTATGTATTATGTATATAATTATACGAACGCATACACAAAAACACATAAACACTGATATATAAGAATAATCTATATATATATATATATATATATATATATATATAAACCCTAAATTCATTATATTCCCTTTCTATCAATGTAAAGACAGAATCTCCACACAAGAAAGAATCAACAAGGAGAATCTTTTCATAGAGAAATTCCAACCATTTCTTAACACACACACCCCTCAGTGACCTTATTTCTCTATGAACAGACACAAACTTCCTGTTTTGAAAAAAAGAGTTCATAACTCTAACTAAAAACACTTGTCTCCCCTTACACACACTTCCTGTTTTGACACCAC
>NC_068999.1:44302123-44305703 GCF_001194135.2 Octopus bimaculoides
ATATATATATATATATATATATATATAAACACACACGTTCATATATATTTCCTTATATATACACATAAACATCATACCCGCGTACTAGATGTGGCTGATTCAAGTGCAGCATCTTCAGTATTTGGTTCATCTATTTGCAACCCAACTCGAAATTCCTTCCATGCCAGCTGTAATAACCTGTTTACTTCAGTTGGAAAAAATAAAACAAGGCTCCAGCTTAATAGTTCACCAGATTTGATACGGTATATGATGGAAGATGACTTCCGGCTCACTTTCTGTCTTTTCTCAGTTGACCCCTGGTAAGGTGATGTTTCCCAAGTGTACCGTCTTCTTTTTTTTTCTCTAACACAACGCTGGTGATGTGGTAATGGAAAACGTGGTGCAGAAGGCAACTGGTGGTGTTGCATGATAGCAAGACTTAAGTGCATTTGCCTTCTGGAGTGGAACGTTGCAGATACATGGTCAAAACTGACCACTGGACCCTCTCTCTCGCACACACAAACAGACACACCCACACACTCACGCAGGCAAACACACACACACACACACGCAGGCGCACACACGCACACAGACACATAAACACACCCACACACAAGTATAAATATATATGTATGTAAATATACATATATGTTATATATTTATATATATTTATATATATATATATATCAATATATAAATATTATATATATACATACATATATCCAAACACATACACGGCATACATACATATATACAAAACAGATATACACGCATATATATGTGTGTGTGTGTGTGTGTACCACTAGTAATATATGATGCTTTATATTGACACATTAACACATGACCTTATATGCCCGTTCCAAAATTAATTTCGGGTAATTATGTTAATTCCCAAATGCATCCATCCAGCTTCATATAGCCCTGCCCACCTGTCCGTTGTCGATTGTTACACTACGTTGCGTGAGATAGGATTTAGAAAGAAAAGCTTCTCCTAACGGAGTGACCAGAAGAGAAAGTTGCAAGGAATTAATTAAGTCTTTAATATTTAATGTAAGAGTAGGTAACGGGAAACCTAACGACAGCTTCCAATCAATGATAACATCTATTTTAATACCATGTAGTCCGCAATTAGCAAACGCTTGAGCCTGGTCTGAAATAATTTTCTAATCTGGCTGATAACCGCATTAAGGCTTCCTCTGGAGATTGTTTGGTAAAGCCTTTTGAAATCACGCTTTATCCACTTTGATCTTTATTACATAATGCTTGTCAGTTATTTTCTTATATTCAGATATGGCGGCGAGCTCTAAAATTCGTTAGCACACCGAGCAAAGTCCTAAACGGCATTTCATCCGTCTTTACGTCTGACTTCAAATTCCACCGACCTCGAATTTGTCTTTCATTCCTCTGGGTCGATAAAATGAGTGCCAATCGAGCACTGGGGGTCGTTGAAATGAAATCACGCCTAAATCCCGAAATTGCTGGTCTTATGCCAAATGTTGGAACTAATACCATGAAGTGAAGTCTGATTTAATTTTGGACAAAATTTCGCACTGTTTGTCAAAAATTTAATTTCACATAAGACATTGTTCTGGCAAATCATATCCGCCATGTGATTCTCTGATACTTAAAAAAAAATGATGTTAGCTATATCTTCTTTCTTTTACAGATTCAATATATTGAGTAGAAGTAAAAATAATCTACATGGTAGAATGCAGTAAATGAATTGTGCGTAAACCAATTGACTTATATTAAAGGAGTGGAATCGAACCAGTCTGTGTGTTAGTATTATTGGCATAATGTGTTTACTTAGATACACAAAAAATATGTCTAAATACTATTGAACCTTGGGAGGGGCATTATGCCGGTAATAATAAACACACGCACTGGTTCGGTCCTTTATTGTTATTGTTAGTTAATGGTTTAGTTA
Source organism: Octopus bimaculoides (assembly GCF_001194135.2). Lineage (NCBI taxonomy): Eukaryota > Metazoa > Mollusca > Cephalopoda > Octopoda > Octopodidae > Octopus > Octopus bimaculoides. The sequence goes on from NC_068999.1 coordinate 44,304,030, forward strand.
CTCTGTTAACCAATTTATCGATTAGCGGTTATTTATTAATTTTTCAAACTTATAAGTTACACACTTTAGTCAAACAGTTAATCGTAGGTCAAACAGCTAATCGTAGGGCAAGTATCTTCTAGTATAATGCCAGGCCGATTAATGTCGTAGTGAGTAAAATGGGTAGATGGAAACTGTACGGAAGTCTGTCGTGAATATCTATCTATCTATATATTTATCAATCCATCTGTCTGTCTGTCAGTCCGTCTGTCTGCTTGCCTGTCTGTTTGTCTGTCTGCCTGTCTATCCCTCTCTCTCTCTCTCTCTCTCTCTCTCTCTTTCTCTCCATCTCTATCTATCTATCTATCTATCTATCTATCTATCTATCAATTTATCCGTTGGTCTGTCTCTCTGTCTGCCTGCCTGTCTCCTTATCTGCCTGTCTATAGATACGCATGCGCGTATGCATATTTATATGTAGCCGTCTATGTATTCACATATGTACATCCATATTTGCATACCCCCCCCCCCAACACACACACATACATATCATATATACATGCGTATAGCATATGCTGTGAAGTATTACTTCAAAGTGGAGCCATTACGGAGATGAGCGTACGGAGAGTGGGGCATGTTTATTTATGAGCGGCAAACTAGACATATGACTCAAGGACCTGCAGTTTTGTGTATGCGCATATTTTCTCTTTCTTTATGCGGTCGACAATTTAATCCATCAAGTTGCATATCCCTACGTCAAAAACCAGTTTGACCATTCCTTTAATTTCGATAAATAAATACCAGACTATACTAACTATTGAACTCAATACACCCGCTTTAACCAATTCTAGCGGTGTAACATCAATTCCATCATATATAACAGGTCCAACTAATTTATCAGTAATATGAAAGCTGTGCAGTATGTCCACGATGCAGATGGATAAGGTCACTTATTAGTTTGATAAATTACTTCCATATCAGAAATGCACTTTAGTCGAAGTGCATAAGAGCTCCAAAACCCAGAGCAACGTAAGTATTATCATGATATTAACAACATTTTGATAATAGGATTAATAAAATGTGAAATATTTTCAGCCAATGGAAAGAGAACTACAAGGAAAAATCACGTAGGTTATGATGTGACATTGCTGGGGGTCACTTTTATAGCGCTCCTTAATAAAACCATAACAGATTGGTCAGCAGAAATTATCGGACGAGCTTTAAGTAGCATTTAGGACCTTGTGCAGACAGTCATTAAAGGTGAGCATGTACCGCGAGGATCTGTACTAGTCTGTTGGTCAAAATCGATATTTACTCCGTCATTTTGACTTTGCTCTCTAACAATCAAATCTGGTGAAAGGCATTTAAGATCAGGATCAAAATAATCAAACGATGGTGTGTATAATCCTCCTTTTTTTCAATAAGGACAAGTCCTGAAATTTTGGGGGACGGGGATAGACGATTAGATCGGCTCCATTTCTCAGCTGATATTTATTTCCTCGACACCGAATAGATGAAAAAACAAAATGAAGCTCGGATATATATTTATAAATATATGTAAGTACATCATGCAGTGTATGATATAACATTCATTCCATTGTTTACAATTGTTTCATCGACATTTGAAATCAAGAATATTGCCATATTATAACATAGTATATGGGACAGTAGGTTTACGTTCTTTATATACATATA